>NC_132896.1:31459522-31569522 GCF_030463535.1 Salminus brasiliensis | reverse complement strand
CAGAGATTTATCCAGCAACAGGATTGAGACAATCCCACCCAATCTCTTTGTAAATCTGGGAGACTTGTTGCAGTTGTAAGTCGTTTGCGTCTTGACAGTTTTGTCTCTCTCTCTCTTGTCATTCATATTCATGAAACTGCTTAAAAGCGATGAATCTTGAACTAGCCTGAAGTGCCTTCAACTACCGCATTGTTGAGTACCCATGAAATCTAACCTCCATCAGCCTCTGGATTCATTGTGAGTCATTTCATTTTTTCTTCTCACTTCACAGGAATATTTCCTACAACCCGATCCAGGACCTGCAAATGGACCATTTCGACAAACTGCATAAATTAAAGTCTTTGTGAGTCATTTGTGATTCCATTTTAAGCGTGAAATTTGCAGCTGTGGCGTGGCTTTCACATATAGAGGGCACTGGTGGATAAGGCAGTCATTATGTAAGGCTTCACAGTTTGTCCTCGTGTTAGGAACCATGTGCAGTGATTCGCCCGGTAGAAATTGAAGTATGTGTGCAGAAAAGTTTGACCATTAAAACCAAGAAAGCCTCAAACCTAAACTACCCATCAAAGTGAGGAAGGCCGGCTTGCGTTCTTTTGATATTTGAGTCTTGCTATGTCATCTAGCAAAGAAAGACCAGGGAAAAGTTTCAGCTACTTGGTGCCTTAAGCACACATTTCTAATCAGCTGAAATGTCTGAGTGCAGATAACGGCCGAATGGTACACATTTGGAAACCCACTGCCTCATCTAATATAGTTTAAATAAATTAACCAACAATTGTTTTGGTTTTAAAGAAAACTAAAAGAAAAAGCAATTTTTAAGAGGTAATCTGGAAATTCTGTGACGTTCAGGGGAAAATCTGTGAATATTTCATGTATGTACTTTTTTCTGAGCAAAAAAAACTAAATACATTAACTCTGTTGGTCAAACATTAGAACTTACGATTACAAACAAATTAAAAATTAAAAATTAGAAATTTATTTGTTAAACAAATTACATGTTAATTAGAACCAATCTCAGTCAGGGGGGGTCTTAGGGATTAGAACCAATATCAGTCAGAGGGGGGTCTCAAGGATTAGAACCAATCTCAGTCAGGGGGAGATCTCAGAGATTAGAACCAATGTCAGTCAGATGGGGATCTCAGGGATTAGAACCAATCTCAGTCAGGGGGAGATCTGAGGGATTAGAACCAATCTCAGTCAGGGGGGGATCTCAGGGATTAGAACCAATCTCAGTCAGGGAGGGATCTGAGGGATTAGAACCAATCTCAGTTAGGGGGGATCTCAGGGATTAGAACCAATCTCAGTCAGGGGGGGTCTCAGGGATTAGAACCAATCTCAGTCAGGGGGAGATCTCAGGGATTAGAACCAATCTCAGTTAGGGAGAGATTTCAGGTATTAGAACCAATCTCAGTCAAGGGCAGATCTCAGAATAAATGACAGAGATTAGAACCAATGACACATTGATTAGAAATCTTTGGGGATTAGAACCAATCTCAGTCAAGGGGAGCTCTCAGGACAAGCAACGCAGTGATTAGAATCATAGGGAGTCTCAAGTCATGGGGAGATTTTAAAAGAAATAACAGTGATTTGAACTAATCTCAGTCAGGATGAGGTCTCGGACCAAACAATGCGCTGATGCTCAGCAGGTTGCGAGGACTATAATGTTTAATGGCCTAAAACCTGCTCAGTTGTTTTGCTCAGAGATTTTGACCAGCATGGTTTTGATGGGCAGCATACGGTACGTGGGTGCCTGTTTGTGATGCTAGCCGAAAGCCTGTGATGCTAAAAGCTCTTTAGTGGAAAAAAACAGGACGTTTTCAGCAGTAACTACAGCGCGAGTGCTCAGTTATCTCAGTGAAAGGCCTTGGCAGACCCCTTCACTTCAACCTCTTGTTATCAACAGCACACATTCACATGAAACCCAGGCAAGAAAGCCAGGCCAGTAATTTGAGTAATGGGCTGTTTGTGTGTGCTAGCTCTCGGTGTGCTTTGGCAAATCTTTACTGTTTCTTCTCTTCATCCTAAATGGAGGGAATGCAGTCTCCTTTCAGGCTCTACATCAAAGATTTCCAGAGAACGTCTGTATCTGAAAAAAGGATGTACATTTGGTTGAGGGCAGAGAAAAAGCAGGGGTGTAGCATTTCACAAAGCGAGATCCGGTATCGCTGCTAAAAGAGAACCATCTGTCTCACAGGAGCATCGAGGGGATCGAGATCGGGAACATTCACAGGAGGATGTTTGAACCTCTCAAAAACCTGACTCACATGTGAGTGTTGCCTTTTTTTCCACCAAAATGTCACTCATTAAACTTTTATGGCTCATTGAAATAATGTTCTCAGTCACATAAAGCCCTCACTTGCTTCTCTAAGAGCAGTCTTCAGCTCCCTCGTACCCTGCCGAGACTATCTGCACCAGCATTAAGTGGATGGTTACTAAGAATAGCATTGGAACAGTCCCATTTTTTAAGGGTCAATATCAGGGGGGAAAACCTGTCGTTGTGTTTTAGCTCTTTTTGTGATATAAACATACACTATATGTCAAATGTTTGTGGACACCCCTTCTAAAGAATGCATTCAGCTACTTTAAGTTGCACCCATTGCTGCCACAGACCCAGTATACACACACACACAGCTTTTCTAGTCCATGTAGAAAAGTATTACCAACAGGACGCTCTGAAGCAGATAAGCATCAACCTATTGGCACCATGCTGCCTAATGCCAGGCGTGGGCTAGAGGGGTATTATGCCCCCCAACATTGAGCTGTGGAGCAGTGGAAAAATGATGTTTTCTGAAATGATGGATGGTGAAGCTCCATCCAGTACTTTTGGATGACTTGGGAAGTTGGGGATGATGAGGTGGGGTGGTGATCATCCTAAAAAATCCTGACCTCACTAACGCTCTTGCTGCTAAATGCAATCAAATTCTCACACCAATGCTCCTTTAAAATCTGGCAGAAAGTCTTCTTCCCTGGACAGCAGAGACAGTTACTCCAACAAAAGCAGGATAATCTTTTTAATACCCTTGATTTCAGAAGAAACAACGAATGAGCAAGCGTCCCAATACTTTTGTCCATGGAGTGTAGTTTCTCTGCCATTAACTATAAACAAAAAACAAAAATGTGCATTTTCACAGCTGTGTAACTCAAAGAACAATTGTTTGGACAACCTATCAGACTCTACATGGACAAAAGTATTGGGACACCTACACATACAGGAGCTTTAATATGACACTCCAATCTAAACCCATAGGCTTTATTAATCTGGAGTTGGTCCTCCTTGGCTCTGAGCTCTAACAGCAGCAGCAGCAGGTCTGGAGCTCTGAGTCAGTTGGAGGCTTTTCTGCACTCTGCTCTGAGCTCAGCACTCGGCCCTGACCCCACTCTGTAACTTTACGTGGTCTGACAGACACTCAGTGGACACTGAGCTGCTCTCTGTGAGCTGTTCCTCCTAAACTCTTCTACTGTTCAATAATAACACCACTCACAGCTGATGGAGGAAGACCTAGGAGGGAAGGTCTAAATTTCACCAGCTGACTTGATGTAGTTGTTGGTGCAGCGGTGTCTCCTATTACATACAGAACCACACTGGAGTTCAGTGAGCTCTTCAGAACCTCCCGTTCCTTCACTAATGTATGTAAGAAAGGCAGACTGTAGGACTAGAGGCTTGATTTCATACACCTGTAGCAATGCAAACATGTTTGGACACATTTGGTCATGTACTAGAGATAGAACACAAATTTGACATATTAGACGTGTCCTAATTTTGACACACCGCAGTATCAGCGTTATACCGCCCAATGTTTTCCCCATTGTAAGCTAAAGAGACTGCATCTGGGTTCATTCAAGGGATTATTCATATCTATTTTTTTTTGCTAAAGCTGTTCACCCACGGTTTGAGGAAACATGAATAATTTGAGGACTGGAGGAGCCATGCAGAATGAATGCACTGATATTTGTGTCTTTTGTAGTATTCTCCCATGTTCTTATCTAGGAGGACCTCATTAAAAAAAGATTTAGTCAACAACAACAAAAAAACAACAACCCAGAGATGAATAATAGTAATGATGATGAGGTTTCTAAGAGATGAGTGTTCTCTTGTTCTGGGAAAATCCAAGACTATAAAACCTTCTCCAGCTCTCTGAAGGTTCCATATTAAATCTGGCTGTACATCATTATGTCGTCCATATTCTGACGAGTTGAAGTTCTCAATAAAATCCTCAGATTGTACTCCTGCCGCCAAGACCTTTCCTAAAACTGCATTTCAAGCACTACGCTCGTGATTCAGGGGCGTTCAGACAGTTTTCAGCCTCTGGCACAAAGACAGTTTAATAAAGGAGGAGAGAAAAGATGCCTTTAGGAGCCGAACCGATCACAGACAAGACAAGACAACCCTGTTCACCATTAGTGTTGGACACAGATGGAAGTTGACTACTGCCTTTCTGACCCAACCAAGCAGTGAACACACACACACATACCATATTTCCAACTGCCTACGACCTATATGAATTCTTTTCTTTCGAAGTTTAGTGTCCTTTGTCCCTGTTTTCACTATCTAGCTAACATTTACTTCACCTTGAGTTCAACAAACTGCCTATTTTCGTTACAGTGCCTTTAAGACTGATAAACAGCGGTTAGCCTGTCATTCAAGCCAACGCTAATTTTGCATTTTTGTTTAGCTCTTATTTTATCTTCATTATAAGATTGTCACTAACAGATGACTCTTTATCTCTCTCTCTCTTTTTCTCCTTCTCTTTCTGACCTTAGCTACTTTAAGAAGTTCCAGTACTGTGGCTATGCTCCTCATGTGCGCAGCTGCAAGCCCAACACTGACGGCATCTCGTCTTTTGAGGACCTTCTGGCCAACATTGTCCTGCGCGTCTTCGTTTGGGTGGTCTCGGCCACCACCTGCTTCGGCAACATCTTCGTCATCTGCATGCGCTCGTACATCCGCTCCGAGAACAAGCTCCATGCCATGTGCATCATCTCCCTCTGCTGTAAGAGAGCCGTTAAGTCCAGCTTTCATCTTACCTTGACTCAGAGTTGGGCACTGTTCAATATATTTCACAGCTGTTGTTTTTGTAATTATTAGTCCTATTTACTTAAAAACTTTTGTGAAATGATGGTGAAAATTGTGCAATTAGAATTTTAAAAACTTGTGGTATCTAGGCAGATACAGCTAAACGTGTTTCATTGGTTGGGACTTGTGGTAGATCTAAAGTGTTACAATAACCATAAAGACAACTAGAAAGTAACAGTGGAGTCAAACAAATGCGTTCCGATTTATAACATGAACCAAAGATCCAAATGAAGAACTGTGAGAACAAAATACATGAGGAACCAAAATTCAGAAGGATGAACTCTATAAGAACAGGAGGAAGAAACGCTGAAAGGAACCAAGGTTCAAAGAAAAGAAGTCCATAAAAACATGAATGAGAACCACTTAGAGAACCCATGACTTCAGAAGAAGTAGTTCATAAAAAACATGAAGGAGAACCACTGAGAAGAACTAGGCCTTAAAAAACAAAGCTGTGAAAGGAAGGATCACTGAGAGGAACCAAAAGTCCACAGAAAGAATTCGAGAAAAGCATGAAAAAGAACCACTGAGAGGAACCAAGACTCAAAGAAAAGAAGTCCATAAAACAGGAGGGAGAACCACTTAGAGAACCCATGACTTCAGAAGAAGAGGTTCATAGGAACATGAAGGAGAACCACTGAGAAGAACTAAGCCTTAAAAAACAAAGCTTCCTAAGTGTGAAAGGAAGGATCCTTGAGAGGAACCAAAAGTCCACATAAAGAACTCCAGAAAAGCAAGAGGAAGAACCACTGAGAGGAACCAAGACTCAAAAAGCAAAGCTTTCCAAAAAATAAGGAAAAAACACTAAGAGGAACCAAGACTCAAAGGAAGGACGTCATAAGCACATGATGAAAATCCACTGAGAGGAACCAAGACTGAAAAAGCAAAGCTCCCTAATATCGTTAACATGAAGAACCACTGACAAGAACCAAGCCTTCAAAGGAACCATCAATAAAAAAACACAAGAAAGAAACACCGAGAGGAACCATGACCCAGAAGGAAGAACCCCATGAGAACATGAGGGAGAACCACTGAGAGGAAAGAACCAAGACTTAAAGAAAAGAAAGATCGCCATAAGAACACAAGACAGAACCAATAACAAGCAAGCAATAACAAGCAAAGCTTCCTACGACCAAGAAGAAGAACCACTGACAGGAACCAAGCCTTCAAAGAAACCCTCAATAAAAAAACACAAGAAAGAACCGAGACCCAGAAGCAAAGCTCCCTAAGACCAAGAAGAAGATCCATTGTGATAAGCCAAGACTAAAAAAGCAAAGCTTCTCAAAACAACAAGGACAAAACACTGAGAGGGACCAAGACCCAAAAGAAGGACGTTATAAGAGTATGAGATAGAACCAATGAAAAGAACATGAAGAACATGAGGAAAAAACACTGAGAGGAACCAATACTTCAAAGGAACCTTCAATAAAAAACACAAGGAAGACAAAGAAGAGGAACCCCTAGGAGGAACCAATACCCAGAAGGAAAGCTCCCTAAAAAGAGGAAGAAGAACCACTGAAAGAAAGCAGGACTCAAACTGGGGGCCCATTTTTAGGTCTAAAGCCAGTAGGATGCAATTAGGACTAGTTAGTGCCAATAGTTGATTTTAAAGCATTTTCAGAGAGATGAACCTAGTGGCCGTTCCTCAGACCATGTTTCTGTTGGATCTTTGGCTCCCCGTACAAAAATGAGTTACCTGCAGGAGCCTAAAGGTGGTAGTAACTTCAGTCTCCTGTAGATGGAGCTGCACAAGGATGATCAGGCTATACATATCTGTGGGATGTGCAACAGGATTCATAAATTGCAGTGAGTGTCTCATTGGATGCATGGGATACGTGTTCCAAAGCAGATGGTAATGATTGGCTAAACGGAGTGATTGCATTTGGGCATGCCAAAGACCGTAGTGTGAAGGACGGAGCTAAATCTGCACATGGACAGTCATACTAGTACAGGGAAAAACAGAGGCAGATTAATGAGATACACTCATACCTTCATGCTGACTGGGGAGTACTTATATGGTGGTTAGTAGTAGACTCCTGCTCGGCACGTAGCACCAGACTACGAAGCAAACCACATACTGCTGGTACAAACTGATGGCACAGCCAGGTTGGTACAGGTGGGGTCGTGGTAGGATCTGGGATGTTGCCTAACAGCAAAAACAACTTGTAGCTCGTCATAGCTAATTACACCTGCAGTCCTGGTTTCACACACCATTTACACCACAGCTCAGCAAAAGGTGTCCCTGGTGTGCTTAAGAGGATGTGCAAAGTTTCGCACCTCCCTGCTGTGTTCCTTAATCTGTGTAAAAGTACATTTGCAAGCGCTAAGGTCAAAGCAGAACTGAAGAGGGTTCCACAGAAAAGCTCAAAAATAAGTCACAAAAAATCACTTTTTCTGATGGTTTAGATGTGTGAGAACTTTTATATCATCTGCTCGATTACCTACTGCGCCTGTCTTCTACTATTCTCAACCCAGCAGAGGTGTTCAGCCTTTAGCAGTTCATTATTGTAGTCAGGTATATTTAACCTCTAAGTAAAAGGTGGGTGGTGTTCTTGCCAGTTTTTACACAGTAGGTTGGAAGCCTGAGGGCAGCTCGTGTTCTACAACTGCATTTCATAAACAGTGGACTATACTTAGCAGATATACACTCCTCAAAAGATACCTGCTACAAAGGGTTTTTACAAAGGAGTCTTGCCCTGGTAGAACCACTTTTGGCTTCCTAACATAGAAGCTCTCAAATCATTCTCCAGGGACCACCAGACTGTCCAGTTTTCCAACTTTCAATACATACCTGGGTATAGATGGAGAATGTGACCTGTTTCTAGATGCCTGATGACCAGTATGACAGTATGGCAACACATAACCTAAGGAACCATGTTTGAAAAGGAGATATTTGAGAGTGTGGAGGACCTTCACATTATGTAGAGATTCTTTAAACACCCTTTTAAAAGGTACTTCACACTCACATATTTACAAAAGTGCTTCCCCAAAGCACAATCCATTGAAAGGAAGCAACCGTGGACCTTCTGACAACATACGTTAACTTGTGTATTTATTTTTAGTTCCCCTAAAAAGGGTCCTCAAGGACCCCTAGACTGTTCAGAAGTTGCAACTTGGCTTGGTTTTGGATTTCCAACCAGAATGTGACCAGTTTCATGAAGACCAAAAAAGCAGATTTCTGAGATCTCTGTGAAGAACCTTCAGATCATGTGGAGGTTCTTTACACCTCATCTGCAGAAATGCTTTCCCAAAGAACCATCATTTAAAAACCACCAATATATTTTAGAAGTACAGACCCCCCAGACTGGACAGGCTTTCCTACTTGGTGGGAAGTGTCCTGCTTTTGTATCCCTGAAGACCAGTATGATGGTAGGGGAACCACTTCTTTAAGAAACCACGTTTGAAAAAAAAGATTTAAGTGTGAGGAACCTTCACCATCTGAAGGTTCTTCAGCTACACTTTTAAAAGGTTCTGCAGACTCAAATCTTCGTGCTTCGCCAAAGAACGATCAATCGAACTGTGGTTCTTCTGTGGCTTTGTGCAAGGAACTCTTTTTTTAGTAGAGCTTCCATGTTCAGTTCCCTGAAGCATTGGTTCTCAGACCAGGCCACAGTGCACCCCAGATGGGCCAAATTTCTGCTCAGTCCCAACTGTGGAAATATGTGGACTAAATGGGGAGACCCTATGGACCAATTTGAGAACCTTTCAACTGAGTCATTTTTAAAAGACGTACCCCTTGAAAGTTCTTTAGGGAATCAACGGTGGTTGGCTCCAAAGACCCCCCCCCCCCCCAAACACACACACACACCTTGACACAACACATATACTTTGTCTGGATTTCTTTTCAAGCTTTGGGGATTTCCCTCATTTCTTTTCAATCGCCATGTTGACCATTGGTATTTCTTTTAAATTGGACACTTTTTGTTGTTGGTTTCTATTAAAGTTTATTCCCATTTTTCAAGCTTGCTCAGCAAACACACACTCACTTACACACACTTTCCTGCGTGCTGGGGGTAGTTGTTCGTGAAATGAAAAATTGCTCTTTGATTTCGACTTTTTGATACACTGCAAATATCGACATGTATCAAATACGCAGCCACAGCATCTGCATGCTGCAGAGAGCCGGGGTTGAGTGATGAAGGGTCCGGATCAGATCCGGGCACTTGCTGAAGTGGAAAGCAATTCCCGAGAGTTTCTTTGATGTCTACATCATGCTCAAATGTAATAATTGATTTTTTTCTCTATTCATGGTTGAAGATTAACATGTAACCATGTGGCTGTCTGTGGAGGAGAGTGCTCCAAGTGGTCCTGTTCGCTTGGTCAGGCGTGGTCGAATGTAACCCAGAGGCAAGAATCCCATCAGAAGGATGATTGTTTAGGGCATTGGGATTGAGGAAGGCACAGAATGAAATTTCAAGCATGGAGTGTTATGAAGAAGCACAATCCTACCACAAGAAAACAAACAGAATCGTTCAAAAGCACTTTTTGTATGATGATGCATCGCCTATGGAAGCGACGATGGAGCCACTGGGCCTTGAGTGCAAAGTCGAGCCTTAGAAAGAAACTGAAGTACTGAGTAGATCCAGAGCCTACGTTTCTGCTGGTTTCCACCCTCTCCACATATTTGCACATTAAAGTGCATTAAGCAAAATTATGCAGCAATCTTACCTCAAAAAAGCATATGACTGTAACGGGACAATGGCGTCTCTGTCATTGCTACCCCAGACCCCAGAGTCAGATTTTTGGGAAATCATGTAATATGACAGGGATTCATTGAAGTCCTCCCAATCTAAAGTCCTTTAATTGACCATATAAACCTTCCAAGTCTGTGAGTCTGAAATTTCTACTCCCCACCACCACCACCCCATCTACTCAACCATATCTCATTGAGGGTGTTTTCACGCCTGAACTCGTGTACAAACAGTAATTGCACTTGGATGCGGACCAAAACAACCGCACCGAGACCCCTAACCTGCCCGGCATCATACCTGCAGCATTTAATATGACAATAACAGTGTTAGCATTGCTACCACGGCATGACCATTGCCATTATGGTGTTGGCACCGCTACCATGCCACCTGTTGGCCTCGATCAGCATCACTTCCACAGCATTAGCATCCTTTCTGTGGCGTTAGCATCTTTACTGCAGTATTAGCATCATATAATCGTGCCCAGGATCGCAGCCACAGCATTAGCATCACTATCGCACCAGTATGCCGGCCTCGATGCAGAGAAAATCTTAATATGTTGCCTCGCATGAACATAATAAAATAAAGTGAGGCCATCAAATAGAGACCATTAGAAGCTTCTCCTTTCTCCTCAAGCTGAATTCCAACACCGTGCCAGTATTTACGACAGAACACATTTGTGGACAGAGCGTGGCTAATTCAATTAGTCCCACAAAACTAACAAACCGGCACTGTCCACAGCTTAGCACTTCTCTCAGATGAGATTTTAAACTTGGCAGAGCGGATAGAACAGCATCTGCTGCCACAGTTGGAGGCATCATCATGTGGAAGGTCGCTGCCCTCTCATATGCATAAATAGCAGGGCCATTTCTGATCGTTTGGTGGTCCTGAGCCAGGCCTTCTTAAACTTCTTTGAGCCGAGGGCCCCTTCCTGTGTGAAAACCTTTCCACGGACCCCCACAGATTTATTTTATGAATACAGTCGAACCATTCAGACGTTAGGCACAGGCAAATACACACCATCGTATTTACTGAGATGGGAGTGGGAGCTCGTCTCCAGTGATGGTGTGGCTTTAGTCTTTTCCACTCCACTCAGCTGCTAAGCACCCAGACTCACTTATTCATTATTTCTCCTCATTCTTTTGTTTAGCTGATGAGAGACATTCCAGTCTTCATCTTATGGTCATTAATCTTCATGTACTGCTCAGTGAACTGGAAGTTTAGTTGCTTTTAATGCATTTTCAGAGGGATTAACCTAGTGGCCGTTCCTCAGACCATGTTTCTGTTGGATTTTTGGCTCCCTGTACAAAAAATGAGTCACCTGCAGGAGCCTAAAGGTGGTAGTAACTTCAGTCTCCTGTAGATGGAGCTGCACAAGGATGATCAGGCTATAAATATCTGAGGGATGTGCAACAGAATTCATAAATTGCAGTGAGTGTCTCATTGGATGCATGGGGAATGGGTTCCAAAGCAGATGGTAATGATTGGCTAAACGGAGTGATTGCATTTGGGCGTGTCAAAGGCCATAGTGTGAAGAAAGGAGCTTAATCTGCACATGGACAGTCATACGGGTCTACCAGTAGAGGCAGAAAGATGAAACTGATGGACAAGGACCACCGGCGGGTTTCACAGCTTGTGAACAAAAATCACTTCACTTCCAGGCAAGAATTGCTTCTAGAAGTCAATGCAGATTCTTCCCAACCAATTCCTGAAAGGACACTCCACAGGGAACTGCATTGGGAAATCCATCGGTGGTCCTGGTCCATCAGTTTCATCTTTCTGCCACAAATCTGAGGAGAATTTCCTGTACACTGGTAGACCAGTATAACCCATACGCTTCCATACACCTGTATATTCAGCCACTACACTATGGCCTTGGGCACGCCCCAATGCAATCACTCCTTTCTGCCAATGATTAACATCTGCTTTGTGACCCATTTAACACACATCCATTAAGGCACTCACTGCACTGTACCACCTCTTCTCAATCTATGAACTGTCAGGGACCCAGCGGCATAAACAGTATACTGCTTGGGTGCCTTTCAACCATCGCAATCATCACTATTCTGTATTCTGAATGAATAATTCATTTATTTTGATCAAGGTAAAAGGCAGTAGAGGCCCTCAACCAGCAATCCACTCAACCTAAAATCAGAGTCAGACAACCTATTCGGCCTATGAAACATTGGCAGGTTAATACGACACAAGCCAATGAAAGTAAAGTCGCATCATTTGAATTGGATTTATGCAAATGATAAGCGAATTTTGCCGGCTGACGTCCAATCAGGTTGTTAGAATGTGTTCCCCAATTCAATCTTTACCAATTCCCACCCTGAGGTCGGGTCTTGCCCCCTCATTACAGTGCCATTCTACAGAACCTGCCTGTTCTGTTTACAGCGTTCTTCAGATTGGTGGCATTCTTCATCTACATTTTGTAGATGGTTCTATAAAGCTCTAAAATAGCCTTGATTACCTTTAAAGGGTCTAGGAAGCTTTCTCAGAACTACATATACGTCAAATTTCTACCCAATTTGGAAAGCCACTTACTCAATCCCTGTTCATGTGAACTCCCTCTATCACTAGCAAAGGATGAAGACTAGCACGTTTTCTCCAATACATGTGAACTCAGGACTGCCATTGATGCAACACACTCTGAGGAAAATCGCCAGATCCACAGCTCTGATTCAACAGCTAACAGACTTCTCTGCTGGTCTCTGCTGACCAGCATTACAGTAGAAGTGATGTGGGGATGAAGTGTCATCAACCCTCTCCTGAGAGAGCAAGGACAATTGTGCTCTTTCTGAATCTGGCTGCTGATGGCAAGCAGCATGACCCAGGATTCGAACCAGCGATTCTCGGATCATGGCGGCAGCAGTAGATAGAATAAGTCCAGCATTCTCTACAGTTTGCTTCGTTGGACTTCTGGCTATGACATCGCCAGGGATTGAGTTTAAGATCTCCCAATGATGGGGCCGACTCTCAGATGGCTGTGGGACTCTGGAGCCCAAGATTGAAATGCTACAATAATAAGGCGGTGGATGGTTGGCATGGAAAGCAATTGGCTTCACTTGAAAACATATGGACTGAATATATATTCAATATATATAGCATTAGTCCTCGCTTCCCACATCTGTATTCTCATTCAGCTTTGCTTTGACTCAGAAAGGCTGGAGTTAGTTCTGTACAGACCCATCAGCAGAACCACATTTCGAGCCAGTTGGATCTCAGTGGACAGGCACTGGCTTTTATCAGAGTAAAATCATCATTATTTAAGGGCCACCTGTTTCTCTTTACCTAGAATCCTGTGGGCCTTTCCAGGTACATGGTAGCAGGAGATGTTTGATCTCAGCCACGTCATCATTTTGTGTTTTGTATAGTAAAAGCTCTGCCTGGAGTGCTTTTCATCCTCATACATAAAAAAACCCTGTACCATAACAGCTAAGCTGCTGCTGCGTACACGATCAGCATCTTTCTAAAGAGCGTTTCTCAGTGTTTCAAGGCATCCTGCTCGGACTAGAGAGGCACCAGCGGCAGCACTTTTTAAAAGCAGAAGCGTTCTGACTATCTTGGGGCCATTTCCTGTGGGATTCTAAGGAAAATATGAGCAGGAGGGGGAAAGAAAGGCCCTGGGTCAATACAACCTTAATCGTATTTAGGCCAGAACATTGTGAAGCCTGTAGACACATGGGAGAGAACCTTCAGTGTTCTTTTCGGGCTCTTTTTGAACCGTTGTTCTTGAGGCTGAGGCTTCAAAACCGCTGAAAGCAGGGGTTCACTGTGTCAAGCCATGTTAGACTGATAGAGTGCTGCTTGTTCAGTCCTTTCAGCCTTCTTTGCATTGCTGACCTGGCCTACATACTTTTAGCAGAGCTGGAAGCAAGAAGGCCAATAGGGTTCAACTGATCTAGTAAACTTTGTTGATCAGATAATAACTAACTATAAGGCAATAACTTTTTCACACAGTGTCACATGATGGACGTCTTTCTTAAATAAATTGACAAGAAAAGACAACCATATTCATCATTAGTGTTGGACACACTAGTGATCAAACACACACAGTGACAGTGAGCACACATGCTTGGGGAGGGTGAAGGGCCTTGCTCAATGGTGGCAACCGTGGCAGCTTGCTGAGCCTAGGTATCGAACCCACAACCCTATTATTAATAGCTCTGGTGCCGTCCCCTTTTAATGTAGATTGCACTGACAAGCTAACCGGCTAAATTGCTGTACAGGTAGCTAACACAACAGCTCTGTCCTGTCCCCTCGCCGCTGACGGGAGTCCATTTGTGGTTCGCTGCTCTGCGTCTACCCATTGGATCCTGTCCCGCTGTATAACCCCAAAACCCCACCCCCATAAATCTTTGCCGTGCTCCTCCTAACCCCTTTGTTTTTTTCCCTCCCTCTCTTTCCCATATACTGAGATGCCCAGTTCTGTTCCATCCTGGTACCGCCAGACCTGGCTCTCCACTACCCTGCTGCCCGCTGTCCTGCCTGGGGCCTTGCATTGATTTATCCGCACCTCACTGCATGACTGTTTATCTGCATGAACTTTATCACCTCACTCACGTTTTCATCTCAGTTTGATGGCACATTTATTTATTTTTTTTCTTAATTCAGTTTTGTTTTGTTGTTGTTTTTATTCCTGTTTATTATTTTACCATCCGGTGTCGACCAGAGGAGGATGGGTACCCCTTCTGAGTCTTGGTTTCTTCCTCTCGATCTGACGGACTTTATCCTTGCCACTGTCACCACTCCCGGATCTCTGTAAAGCTGCTTTGTGAAAACATTCATTATATAAATATAAATAAATAACATTGAATTGAAGTGAACAGAATACTGCACTGTGACACAGGTACACACAAGTCCACAGATTTAGACGAAATATCACCTCACCTGTTCAGCAAGAAGAAATCCAACTCAGCATCACTTTAGCTCATCAAGGCTTTCAGCTCTCGTGCTTTCGCTTCCTTACAAAAGCCTAGTCTCTGTTAATCCTGGGTTTAGCGAGGACTCTGTGGCACTCTCTTTTTTCTTGCCAGCTCTCTTCAGTTGTATTTCTGCGATTCTCTGGTTTGACAGTGTTTGAACCAGCAGATGAAGGCTGTTCTATTATAGAATATAGAGTAGCTCTTGTACAGTGGGGCCAAAAAGTATTTGGCCAGCCACTGATTGGGCAAGTTCTCCTACTTGAGAGAGATGAGAGAGGTCTGTAATTTTTATCATAGGTACACTTCAACTATGAGAGACAAAATGAGGAAAAAATCCAGGAAATCACATTGTAGGATTTTAAATAATTTTTTTTTTGTAAATTATAGTGGAAAATAAGTATTTGGTCAATAACAAAAGTTCAACTCAATACTTTGTTGGCAATGACAGAGGTCAAACGTTTCCTGTAAGTCTTCTCCAGGTTTGCACACACTGTAGCTGGTAGTTTGGCCCATTCCTCCATGCAGATCTCCTCTAGAGCATTGATGTTTTGGGGCTGTAGCTGGGCAACACAGACTTGTATTAGTGCCATTAGCAGTGCTGTGGTTGCTTAGCTATCCAGCAAACGGTGCTGGATCCTCATTTAGAGGCTGTGCATGTGATGCAAGTACGTAAAGACATGTGACCTGGCCAGAAAAACTCCCCCCAAAATCCTACCAGACCCCTCTGTTTTTAGAATGAAAATATTAGACGGTGCAGGGATGGTCACGCAGCACACTGGTACCATTTAAAACAATATATTGTCCTGTTTTCCCAGTCAGGAATACTACTGCTACTACTTTCAATTTAAACAAAAAATCGTAATTACTGCTTTAAAGAAATTAGAAAATTAGGGGCGAATACTTTCAAGTCTACACAACCAACTTTAAATATTTTCAGAACCATAATCTCTGATGTACTGCCCAGCAATAATGCTCATCTTCTAGTCATGCTGTAACAATGTCCAAGCACTTCCGCCCCTGGCAGTCCAGCCTGGTTATGCGTATTTTCGCTGCTTCAGCCTCTGGATGTCATGGGAAAGTAGCAGCAGTCAAAGATGCTGCCTCAACTCATTTTCAACTCATGTGCACCTGCTGGATGGATGCAGGGCAGCCATTGAGAATGGCAGGTTGGAAATCGGCAGTTAGGCGCATCCAGAGCAAGCTCAAGACTGCTTTTAATGAGATGTCCTACTTGGGAATGGATATCAGGCTCTCTGTATGCAGGGGCTAGCTTAGAGGTAATCCACGTCCTTCCTGGAGACGCCTTCATGACATATTGAAGACAGCTGTGCAAGGGGCTCGAATGAAACCGGAATACATATGGCTTTAAAAAGATGTCTTTTGGAGGTGCGCTCAATCAACAAATAGCGAAGATGCTATGAAGTCAGGCTTGAGATAAGCTTTTTTTTTTTAACGGCATATTAAGTAGCTGATTAAATCAGTAATCAGTAACTTGTGATTGTGAAAGATTGTAGACTGCCAGTAGTGGAGTCAGATTATGCTCCAATTTTCATATTTTGTTATATATTGAAGCATAAAATGAAGCTAATGAAGCAAACCAGTGAACACCTCCATTCACCCCTACCCTGACTTTATTGTCATACGCACAAACTGCATTGACATCCATACTTGCATGTCCTTTATCACACTACAGACACAAGACTATGCATCATCCCCCTTGAAAGTCATCTGGAAAACCTGGATTACTGATTCTACCTTAAAACAGCAGCTTCAGGATCATGCTGATGCTCCACTGACTGTAACAGGGGGAGTAGCATCATAGAAAAATGGCAGGTTCACAATCAGCTGTTAGGCGCATCTGGAGCAAGCTCAACACTGATTTTAATGAGATGTCCTACTTGGGAATGGAGATCAGGCTCTCATAGCTCAAAGCCTGATTTGTTTGTTTGTTTGTTTTTTCATAAAAAATATCAGAAATCTGAATCAGATCAGAACCAGAAACACTTTATTGATCCCAGGAGGGAAATTACAGTTGTTACAGTTGCAAGCGTTCGCATGAGAATAAACACTGTATTAAAAGGAAACACTCTGTAAATAAATAAAATATTAAAAAATAAACACTCGATAAATCTCTATAAAATAAAATTAAATAAATTAAAAAACAACAAAGAAAGAAAAAATAGAAACACTTAAATAAAGTACTTATATTTAAATTATATGAATATAATAAAGTGGCATATTGATAATAACTGAAAATGATTGCACACATTAAATTGAATTACAGTACTATTATTATTGCACATAGACACAATTACCATATCTGAAAATACTAGAAAATACCAATTCTGACAAGTACACCTTCAGCCCCTTCAAGTATTCAACCCTTGTAGACTAGCATGTAATAGAAGCACCCTTTGCTGCAATACCAGCTTCCAGTCTGTTGGGGTCAGTTCTACCAGTCTTGCTCACCCATTCCCCCTGGCAGGTTCGCTCCAGGTTGTTCAGGTTGGTTAAACGGTGCTATGTAGATTTTTTAACACCACCACAGATTTGAAAGGGGTTTGAAGACCTTTGCACAACCCAGTACATACGCATACTACCCAGCACTCATGTACAAACTCATGAATTTCCATAAACCTGCACCGAGACTTACCCTGCTTGTTTCCTGGGCAGGTGCTGATGGTTTGATGGGTGTCTACCTGTTTGTGATCGGGGCGTATGACCTAAAGTTCCGCGGAGAGTATAACCGCCATGCCCAGGCATGGATGGACAGCGTGCCGTGTCAGGTGGTGGGCTCTCTGGCCATGCTGTCCACAGAGGTGTCGGTTCTGCTCCTCACCTACCTCACCTTGGAGAAGTACATCTGCATCGTCTACCCCTTCCGCTACCTGACCCCTGGACGCCGACGCACCGTCACCATACTGGTAGCCATCTGGATCCTGGGCTTCGTCATTGCTTTCCTGCCTCTGGTGTGCAAGGAGGTGTTCCGGAACTTCTACGGCACCAATGGGGTGTGTTTCCCCCTGCACTCGGAGCAGCCAGAGACCGTCGGAGCCCAGATCTACTCCATTGTCATCTTTCTGGGTGAGTGAAAAGCAACTGATATTAGGGCTTAGTTCACACAGAGCCGCAAATGGGATTTCTCTGGCTAGACCGTAGACCCACTCGAAGCGTCAGGTGCTAAATTATGAAAAGTAAAATGATTGGCCAGACTGTGTCCAGATATCTGAATAGGCCTGGACCATATCTAAAAATAATCATACAGTATTTTCTTGTGAAAGGCCGCTGAGGTGTGTTTCGAAGGTGTCTTGCTAACCAATTTTGTCCGCTTCCAAAAAATATAGCTCTGAGAGCGTCCCAGGTCAGGAAAAGAAAGAGTTGCTGAGCCCTCAATTTGTTTGGTGCGATAAAGGTCAAATTGAGAGCTGCAAAGGCACACAGAAAGCACCACTCTTAACTGATGCAAAGTCCAGTCATCTCTACAATGGACAGTAGAAGGTGTGTTGCAGGTATACTCCAGTCCAAATCAATGCTGGAGTAAGCCTACCTTAAAAAAGATGGAAGGATGTAACCTCAGATATCCAGGTTTGGAGGTTTAGAGACACGATGCTGGGACACTACAGACACTAGTAATCCCTGTGATCTTCACAAGCCCATAAAAAATCCAACAAGGGTTCACACCAGATCTGCTCAGTCGAGCATAGCCCTTTAATATCCATTGGCAGTAAGTGTCTTTTTGAGAGATGGACACATGGACTTTCCTGAGTGACACCTGTGTCTTCTAATGACCGGATGTACTTGTAGAATTGCAGTGCATTCATTTGCATTGTCTTTTAAATGAGGTCTTGTTTCTCCATAGGCCTGAACCTGGTGGCGTTCCTCATCATTGTGTTGTCCTACGGAAGCATGTTCTATAATATCCAGAGAACAGGGACTCAGACAACCAAATACAGCAACCACATCAGGAAAGAGCTGACGATAGCCAAACGCTTCTTCTCCATTGTCATCACAGACTCACTCTGCTGGATTCCTATTTTCATCCTCAAGATCTTATCACTTATGGATGTGGAAATCCCAGGTAAGTGCTTTATCAGGGGTTCTTGGTGTCGTTCAGGTACACTCGGTTCTGTCAAGTCAGCTGAGAAATGGGACACAGTTTGAGTGTGTCGTTTATCAGCCTTGATGAGTGTTTATCTATTGTGCTGAGGCCTGTGTCCACTGACAATTCCCTAGGCAGCTGAAGCAAACCTATATTTCGGATTTGGATATTTCATTCTCTAAGGCTGGGTACGCTTGGGCAGATTGGCTGTGTGCTTCTCAGAACAACTCAGAGCAATGCCTCAATGCTGAAATTGCCCGTTCAAGATGAACCTCCTAAATGAGTCTAGACGTACAGCTCCAATCCTTTAATCTGCTGTTGGTTGCTGTTCAGACTCAGACAAAAAGCTCTTTCTCTGTGTCTTCATGCAGGAACCATCAGCTCATGGGTGGTCATCTTCATCCTGCCCATAAACAGCGCTCTAAACCCCATCCTCTACACACTGACCACACGACCTTTCAAGGAGACCCTCTTGCAGGTGTGGACCAACTACCGACAGCGAAGGCCACTGCTCAGCAGCCACCCGGCCCACCTGCCCTCCTTCACCTGGCAGGAGATGTGGCCACTTCAGGAGAACAGCCAAAACCTGGCCTCGCCCGAGTACCTGGCGCACCCTTCCGAAATGTGCTTCACCTCTGGAACGTCCCAGCTTCTACCCGCAGAGGACACGAAAAGGACATGATGCTTCATGGAAGGATCCCGCCGACTATGCCAGCTCACAGGCCCCTTGATGCAATGCAGACTCCTATGTATGGCCATCACATCCAAGACCAGGCTCCAAACCCGAGGCTGTCAGAATAAGGAGTGTGCAGAACACTCGCATCTTCGCGCTGAATTCATTTGATTGTTCTCGTGAGCCTTCTTTGAAAGGCTTGTTCAGGTTGTTTACGATCACATGACTGCAGTAACGATGGAGGCTAATCAGAAGCCTGCGTTGAATAATGGACACCTCGACTGCTAAGTGTTTCTTTGTCAGTCCATCCTCATGCGTTTGACTCTTGTTTGTAGTGTTGACTTGCATGTGTTTTGTCCATGTCTGTAAAGAGTGGTGTTCAGTTGTTGGGTGGTCAAAATCTGCAAGGATGTTCTGTAGCCCTGTGTTCCTCTCATTAACTGTTTTTATTTAATTCAGCTCACGAGTCTCATGAGGTACAGATGCATAGCATAACTACGACTGTTGCTCTGTGAATATATATATATATAAATATACAGGATACGGGCAGATGTTTCCGTACAACTGACATTAGGCAAGGTAGTGTGCAAAAGTCTGAGACCACCCTTCCCTTTATTTCCAGTCAAAGTGGGCAGCAAGTATAAACCGTTGATTTTTTAATATCAAGAGAAAAACATATTTAACATCTAATTCCCCCAAATCCTCAACAATCTCAATCTAATATCAGATGTTTAAGGTTTTAAATTTGAGGTCTTTCCACACCTCCAAATTTCGGTCATAGACATTCAGACCCATTTTCTGCATCTCAGCATCCAAGACCTCCCAAAACACATTCACTGATTTTGAGGTCTGGCTCAGTCCCTGGCTTGGCACTGGCTCGGTGTGTGTGAACTGATGAAAGACTCGCTGAGTGACGAACATCTAGCAGGTTTGATATCTGGACCTGTCAGCGACCCTGAATCCAGAAGTTAGCTCAGCGACTAGCTACAGCCAATGAGAGCGCAAGACACAGGGTGAGGAGAAGAGCAGGGGTGTAGTTATTCAACATCAATAAGCATAGATACAAGTAAAGCTCCTCAGTCAGGTGTTCATGTCCTGTACTGTTAAAATCATAAGGTCCTTGAGGAAATTTGGAGGTTCTTTAATTTGAAACTGTGGAGGAACCACTTAAGGTGCTGTAAGGAACCCGTAAGGTTTTTAGCAGAAAGGATTCCTTGACGGTTCCTCAGAGCAACTTGTTGAAAGGCATGATCTGAGCGCTCGCTGAGTGACCCCCTGACGAATATCTAACCGGTTTGATATCTGGACTGGTCAGCGACTCTAAATCTGGATATCTGAAGTTAGCTCAGCGACTAGCTACAGCCAATGAGAGTGCAAGACGCGGGGTAAGGAGAAGTGCAGGGGAGTTATTCAACATCAACAAGCATAGATACAAGAAAAGCTCCTCAGTCAGGTGTCCATGTCCTGTTCTGAACTATATGATCCTTGAGGAACTTTAGGAGGTTCTTTAATTTTAAACTGTGGAGAACCTGTGAATTTCCCCCACTGTGGGACTAATAAAGGATTATCTTATCTGAACCTCTTAAGGTGCTTTAAGGAACCTTTAAGAAAAGGCTTTTTAGAAAAAAAGGGTTCTTTGAAAGCTCCTCAAAGCACCTAGTTGAAAGACTGGACCTGTCTGCGACTGGAAATCCGGTAGTCTAAGAAGTGTTGTGACTGGAAGTTAGCACAGCGACTAGCTACAGCCAATGAGAGTGCAAGGCACAGGGTCAGGAGAAAGTGGGGGGTGGAGTTATACAACATCAACAAGCATATATACAAGAAGAAGAAGCTCCTCAGTCATTTTCTGCTCTGTCTCTTTCACCCATCCATGCTCTTTTCTCTATCTTCTGTGTACTTGTATGGCTCGTCTCTTATGAAGAAGAAAACTGGTCTAGCACCTGTTCTTGAGTGTGTTTTTGTGACGAAGCGTGTGTATGGAGATCAGACAGACTCGTTGCGGGTTCCTCCTGGAGAAAGATCTTGTAGTTTGTGACCTCATCTCGCTGATCAGTCCTGTAGTGTCCAAACCACAACTACAAGTTTAGCGTAGGGTGAAGAGTACAACCATCTGATGACTCTGACTCAACAGCCGGGTAGTGTGTACATGACCCGAGGTGGTCAGTCCATTTTCGTTTTCTCAGTAAGATCTTCTTGATCAGTTCTACATCCTTTACGTCATCTTCTCATGGCGGAAGGATGGACAGAAACACCTGTGGATGTTCTTAGATCTGGAGCGGACGAGGGGCTTAATTGTGTGAAGTGGGGGCCGTTTTGATGGTCAGATTCTAGGCGTCCCATTTTGTCTGTATCTTCTAATCATTTTTGAGCTCCTGTTTGGGGAAACTCCCTAAAACTTTCTCCTTCATTTTATTAATTATTTGTCTGGAAATGAAAAAAATGAATGGTGTTCTCTGACATTTGCACGGTACTGTTTTACCTACAAACATGACCCGAACTTTGTCTAGCCGTTAATGTCCTACACTGTAAAAGTATAAGATCCTTGAGGAACTTTTAGAGGCCTGAGGTGCTTTGAAGAACCTTCAAGAAACGTTTTTAGAAGAAAAGCGTTCCTTGAAGGTTCCTTGAGAAATTCCTCCACAGTTTTAAACTAAGAACCTCCAAGTCACTCAAGGATCTTGTACTTTTAACAGTGCACAGTGTCCTTGAGCCTTTCAGCATATGCCATTCCATACTGCTATGTGGCAAACTGTGTATTACTCCATACCAGCATTTCCTTCTGTAGTGGACGGTAGACTGCTGTGTGTGTACTGCTTCACAATGAGCTCCCTGCAGTAGACAGTTTAATAGAGTAGCCGGAGCATCCCCAAGGTGTGCCTACACTTACTTCTAAATGATCTGTGAACTGGTTGCTTAGCTATAATACATTTTTTGAACTGCCTAATGAAAGGAAGTTCATTTCAAAAAGGTGTTAAGGACGGGAGGGTATTCCTTACTGTGCATAAAACCTGCTTATAGTCAAAGCGCTGTGTCATGCAACATGTTCAGCTCTACAAAAGCAAAGAAATGGCAGATCTCACTGGTCCTTAGGTCTGGGTATTGAGATTAGGGATGAACCGATCTGGCTTTTTTAGTTCCGATACGATACATAAACTTTGCATATAGCATTCTGATTTAAAAAAACGTATACCTCACCATGTGGGAGAGACCTAAGGCATTAGGATTGACTTAAACATTACTTTATATAACATAACAAATGAACACAAATATATTAATGTACTAAATTGCCATTTATCTTTTATTTATTTGCACATGTAGTGCAGTCTCACGCCAACAAATTAAAGTGAAAGGATCAATTTCATGGATCAGCCTAATTATCCGATACCCAATCCACCTAAATTGATTAATATCGTGACTGATTTCCAATCCTAATATCGGATCGGTGCATCCCTAATTGAGATGTTTTATGAATAACTGAATTATTTAGGTAAGTAATAATACTTACTTAATACCTAAGAGCTAATACGCTTGGAAAATCAACAAACTGTGCTGGACACTGGTTCTTCAGGATCGTAGATGAAGCTGAAGAACCCCGATCTAGACTCTATCTGGATGTCTATGCTAATTCAGGAGCCTGCATCAAAGTAAAAGTATTAGTATTGGTATCAAACCAAATAGTCTGATTATCTAGCAGTACTGGTCAAATGACAAATTAACGCATGAAGTTACACATTACTCCTACAGGAGCTTTTATGACATCCCATTCTAACATATCCCACTCTTTATTCATTGTGTATTTATTTATTTTTGGAATTAATAAAAATTTCATGACAAATGGGTCCAAATCATGGACACCAACATGAGAACCAACAGTCTGCCACTGGGACAATGCTTTTGTTACACACTATACTCACGAACCTCTGGTTTTACCAGGGTAGAGGAGTAACGTTTAGCTTTTGGTTATCTCAAAAATATCTCAACATTGTACCAGCAGGCGGGGCCAAATAAGATTGCCTGAAAGTATCAGGTTCCAGTTCAGCACCACCAGCCTTTTAAAAACAGTGAGCTACACTTCATATAAGATGCCAGTAATAGGACGGCATCTCCCCAGGGTAGCGTCTGAAGTGTAGTTTACGGTTATTCTGGCAGTAAGTAAGAAACATAAGGCTCCCATTCATGAATTACATGGGGCGCTGTCCTCTCCAGATGGTCTGGACCGCCGTCTTATGCATTGTATCACCACTCACAATGCATTCTGGTCCACGTTCAGCTGATGTAGTGAGCTAGGATGTTTACTGTAAATTACTAATGCATTGTGGGAGATTATAGTACCCTCGAAATCACGTTCGAACTCCACTTTACTTGTCAAACACTGGCCGACATGCTCATGAGTGCCCTAATGCATAAGTAGGGAGCCACTTCGGCCACAGCCTTTACCACAATAGTGATTAAAAGGATGAAAAGATGAGCTTGGTTTGTGTATGGTGTACGCAGTCCATCATCCATTAGTACACGACTCTGACGTTTGGAGTTCACACCTTCATCCCTGGATACGAGGTTTTGCCCCCCGACAGCAGCGACATGTTTACGACTGTGTTTATATACTGTGTAGTAGAGTTCGTACACTGTAAGAGCGGACGGATCACTGTGATTTTCACTGGGACTCATCACGGCTTGGCGGTCTTACTTTCTTGGCGCTGAATATGCTTTCATCTCCGTACTTTTTAACAGTTAAGAGCAAGAGGTCAGGAAGCCATGCATTAAAAGTGATGGCTGATGAATTGCAGGAGTAATTACAGCAGGTTTCGGAGCCGGGAGTGGAGAGGCTCATTGGGGCAAAAAGCTTTTGAATGTTGGGTAACTCTGCTTTGACGGCGCAAGGTTTTTTTTTTAATGCTTTGTCTGGAAACGTGGCTGTTGTGTAAGTGACACGGTATAATTACTGATTAAAAACCATTAGTGCCACTCGTACAGAGCGCGCCTGTTTCACGGGGAAGAGTGTAATTCATATGCGTGACATTTTAAATACATTGTGTTTTTCAGTGTCGTCAAGGACCAGACAGGGAACGGTCCTTATTTTCTCATGTGACACTTTCCGAAACTGTGGAACTCATTGTTCACTGATGTTACTTTTGATTTTTTAAATGCGAAAATAAATGTACACTCAGAAAAATGTTCTCTTTTTGTAATTCTGTGTTTCTTGCTGCTTCTTTTGTCTCTTTGTTATGATTGAACCACAATCAGTCAGTCACAAATATGTAAAGTAATAGAGTACAGTGTAGTTATTAGTTATTAGATTTTTTTTTTAATTTAATATCAGTTTATTTAACGCAGAGTTTGGGCACCCCAAGACATTCACGCCTCCAGAAAACCTGTACCAAAGCCTTAGGCCTTAATTAGCTTTTAAGGGCTATGGCTTGCTCTCAGGCGTCCTTCGAAAAGGCCAGGAATTTTAAAGCTCTGTAAATACTCTGACTGCTCAAAGCTGGTCCCAACAGCCCATCAGCAGCCACGAGCCCCTCTAAGCAGCTGCCTAGAACTCTGAACATTCCCAAAGCTGGGATGATCCTAAAGCAGGAGAAGCCTATACGAAGATCAGGTGGCAATTTCCTCAGTTCATAATGGAATTAATAAATGGCAGTTAACCAGAACGGTAGAGGTGAAGTTCAGGTCTGGTTGCTAGGTATTCAAAAGCCACATCTGTCTGCAAAAGACCTTCAGGAAGATTTAGCAGACCCTGCTGTTCTACTGTGCAGCGACACCTGCTCAAATATGATCTTCATGAAGACATGGAAAGGGTTTTCCTATGTCCTCAACACAAAAATCAGCAGAAGTTGTCAAAGAATACCTTTCCAACTGTTAAGCATGGGGGTGGAGGGATCATGCCCTGAGCGTGTGCTGCAGCCAGTGGCACAGAGAACATTCCACTGGAAGAGCGATTAATGGATTCAATTGTGGCCACCAAAGCTGAAGATGAAGAGAGGATGAGCTTCTACAGCAGGATTTTACAACGACCCTAAACACTCCTCAAAATCCACAATGGACTACCTCAAGCTGAATTTTGGAAAATCATGGAAAATCTGTGCACAGACCTCCAAATGGAAGTGCAGGGAGATGACCCAAGCATCTCACAGACGATTCGGTGTCCCAAATCTCCCAAATAAGAACTGATGGAGTGTTCACACCTGCCCTTTTTAATCCAGTTAAATCTGGACTCTGGTTCGTTTTTACCCTTTGGGCAGGTCAGTAAACAGTAATCGCTCTCGGATACGGCCCAAAACAACCACACCGAGACGCACCTTGAGAGGACGTGGTCTCGATCCGGTCTCAGACGAACTCGGGGGGCTAAACGGTTCCAGTATAACTGCCCAGATAATTAACATGACTACAGCTGTGAGCAGATGCCATCTCTCCCTCTGCTCCATGTTAAACTTCACAGAGGTCTGCAGCACTAGTCCAGAGCACAGGACCTTCTACCTACATTTACTTTCCTGCTCTGCCCCAGACAGGTCTGACCAATCAGTGGAGAGAATGTGGTTCTGATGTGGTTTGTTGTGATTCATTTTGGTGAGCTTGGATTTTCCCCTGTGTAAAAAACAACAAAGCCCAGGGGAAACGCTCCAACTCCTCAGCTGATTCGGACCAGCCATAGGTGTGATAACGGCCTCGTTTACAAGCTGTGATACCTGCCGAAGAGGCTGTGCCTAGGCTGTGTTGTGGAACTCATTATTTCTTAATTACAGTCACTTTCCAAAGGGAATTAGATATGGTTAGATAATCACTGTCAGGTAACGCACCGAATTAACGATAACACATTTTCTCATGGTTTTGTTTGTGGAACACAATGAACAAACAGTCCGCTGGAACATTATTTGTAGAGTGATTAAATGGTTTAACCTGTAATTAGAGAAATATGAGGTAGAAATTAAAACAAATGAAATAATCCAAAAACAATTATTGGATTATTTGAAATCAAACATGCCTGCCGCTTGCTGAACTCCTCCTCATCCACCTCCTCCGCCTGCTCGGTTTTGTTGCCGTTGCAGAGTTGTGGGGTCTACTATGTCCCGGGCCTGGATTAAGGGACTGCAGTGCTAATATAGAAAGACAATTTAGTTATTTTAGTTAATAATATAATGTAGAAATTGTAATGCCATGTATCCACACTGTAATTCAGTAATCGAGTAAACAAAATATGTCACTACTTTTAGATCAACAAAATATTATTCTTTTCCATCAAAATGTATTATAAATATCTATAGCTATTTTTAGAAATCTGTCACTGCAGATATTTTTAATTAATATTATAAATTAGGAGATATCTTGAATTAGCAACTCGCAAACAATTAGTAGTAAAAATCTGGAATAACAGTTTGTACGATATTGTAGACACATTTTTGGAGTTTTTACTAGTTTGTTTACTAGTAATTACTAATATTTAGTCAAAACTAATGTGTAGATTGCTGAAATTACATTTTTTACATTTTACTAGTCATAATTACATGGTAGATATCCAGAATTACAATGTCTAGTAAAATAGTATTTAAATAAAAATTTTAATATTATAATATTATAAATATTTAGCTGAATTTATTTACTACTACTCTTCATGTGATCATCTCAGTGATCATCTCAGTGGTGATCTCAGTGATCATCAGTGGTGATCTCAGTGATCATCTCAGTGGTGATCTCAGTGATCATCTCAGTGGTGATCTCAGTGGTGATCTCAGTGATCATCTCAGTGGTGATCTCAGTGATCATCTCAGTGGTGATCTCAGTGATCATCAGTGGTGATCTCAGTGATCATCTCAGTGGTGATCATCAGTGGTGATCTCAGTGATCATCTCAGTGGTGATCTCAGTGATCATCAGTGGTGATCATCAGTGGTGATCTCAGTGATCATCTCAGTGGTGATCTCAGTGGTGATCTCAGTGATCATCAGTGGTGATCATCAGTGGTGATCTCAGTGATCATCTCAGTGGTGATCTCAGTGGTGATCTCAGGCTCCAGGCTGCATGAATAGGAGCCTGCGCTTCCCCTGTGAGCCTGCTCGCCAGATGGTGGCAGTAGCTCGTCCTGCAGCTCTTCGGTCTGCCCCTAATGTCCTTACAGAAGAAGGGTTATTTTGGTCACACGGGGTGATATAACCTACCTGTTTCTGCTGCTCTTTCGCTCCTGAAAGAGCCCCAAAACCAGCGAGAGCAGCGGCCACCTCTGAGCCGCAGGGTCCAGACCGAGCAGAGGAGAGCAGCTCGTTAGCTCCGTGCTAACCAGCCCCCGTCCCCCCCGAGATGTTTCCCTCCAGCAGATACTCCCTGCACGGTACGGGCATGACATTCACTCAGCTACCGCTTTAATCAGCGGGTTTACAGCGGGTTTACAGCGGGTTTACGGGGAGTGTGTGCTTTCTGAGTGTGTTTCTCCTTCAGCAGAAGTTTAGAGGAGGGGAGCGGAGGGGAGCGGAGAGGCGCTGCAGGCAGAAGTAGGGCAAAGTTCATCCAGCCTCTGAAACGAGCTGTTCAGCTGAATTTGCTTAATTTTTTACCTTTAATTAATAAACAAATTAATAAATAAGTCGTATAACTAAAATAACGTGTTTGTTTTATAATAAAATGAAGTAATATTCTTGTTATTCGCCAGCTGTTTGAGAACTCTCCGGTCCACCTTAAAAGTTGCAGCAGTTACTGCCTGGCGCCTCTGCAGCATTTAAGGTGGACCGGGAGAAAATAATTAAAATATATATAAATAAATATATTAATAAATTATTATCTAGATATATATAGGTAGCCTAATTTTAAGTATTGAAAAGTGTATTTAAATATATCTACTGTTATTTTTGTAGAAAATATTACGTTATTCTGAATGGTAAAAAGTTCAATTAAAGTAAAGTAAAAACAACTATTTTATTTATATACTACTAATTATGAGTAGTAAAAAAGTACAATTATAGATCTCCAATAGTTATATACCACTAATTATGACTAGTTCTGAAAAGAATACATTTGTACAGTTTAAATATTGTAATTAAAATGGTAAGCCAATTCCAGATATATACTAAGTTTGAGTTTCAGTTATATATTACTAATTATGATCCTTAAAAAGTCAAATAAAAGATATCTACAGTTAGTTCTAATATTGTAATTGAAGTTGTAATTCCAGATATTCAAATTTTGAGTAGTAAAATGTCCAATTAAGAATATCTCCAGTTTTAATATTGTGATTAAAATTGTAATTTCAGATATACAAGTTCTGGTTTTGATATATACTACTAATTATGAAAAGTTATAAAAAGAATACATTTTAACTTGTTTTTTACTAGTTAAACATTTTGCTCAAAAATAATGTGCAGATATTTAAAATTACATTTTTTACTTTTAAGTACTGGTTGTATTTATCTTTCAACTGAACTTTTTACTAGTCATAAGTACAGGATGGATATCCAGAATTACAGTGTAAAAATACTAAAAAATAACTAGAAATTCTTAATTGTAAATACTTAAAGAAATATTGAGTAGTAAAAAGTCAAATAAAGATATCTCCAGGTTTAATATTGTAATTGAAATTGTAATTCCAGATATATACATCAAGGTGCGTTTGAGTTCCAGTTATTTACTAATAACTTTAAAAAGTCAAATGAAAGATGGCTACAATTAGTTCTAATATTGTGTTTGAAATGAATATTTCCAGATATATACATAATGTGAGTAATAAAAAGTCTAGTTTTGTGTCTAGATGTCTAGTTAATTTTTTAAGTACAAACTAGTTGTATACTACTTGTTATGAGTTCTAAAAAGTCAAATTAAAGACATCTACAGTTTTAATATTGTAATTGAAATTGTACACTGTAATTCTGTCTAGTAAAAATTATAATTACATTTACATTTAAGGCATTTAGCAGACGCTCTTATCCAGAGTGGCTCTGTTACTCAAGAATAATCTCAGCTAGTTTAAATAGAGTAAAAATTCAAAGATCCTCTAATCTTGGACTCTACTAAACACAAGTCAGTAAGGAGACCATAGTACTCCACCCTTTTACCCAAGTCCTCTCAGAAGAGGAGGGTCTTCAGTCTGGGTTTGAAGATGGCGAGCGTTGGACTCTGCTGTTCGGACACCCAGGGGAAGTTAAACACATCTAGATATTAAACATATTTACTTTTACAGTCAAGAAAAAGTATAGGATGGAAAGTGGAGGTCCAATAAGAAGCCAGCTTTTCTTGTTTCAGATAGCAACTATTGACACCCAGGTCTGATCAGTAAAGTATTGAGCCTGTTTGCCAGAGCTGCTGATAGCCAAAGGAACGCTTTCTTCACCTTATTCAGTTCAGGAGTGCTCATTTTCATGCCTGAACATCCAGTGGAACTGTGTAATATATATTACTGTATAACATACTACATAATAGGCCTTTCCTAGCTCCAAAAGTGAGGATGGACGTGTGGGTCCACATGCAGACCCCTGGGGTCTAAGGGGTTAAAAGGAGAATGTGAGGATACTAGAGTCACATCACGAGGAAGCCACCTCCCAGTGATGCACAGGAAGCACCGAAATGGAGCCCTCAGGGAAAACGCAAGATTGCCTGACCAAGAGCAACATGGAGACCAGCCAGGAAGGACAACTGCTGCAAAGTCTCCTGAGGACAGTTGGAGGTTTTGGCTCAGTCGGGGCGGTACAGCAAGCTCTGGTGGTGAGACCTGTGCTCACAAAACGCCGGCGTTTGTGCTGGGAGGCTGTTCCCTGATTAATGAGAGCAAGGCGTCCGGGTACTTTGCCCTTGCGTAATGCCCCGCCCCCTTTTTGGGCTCTAATTTGACTGGTAAATACAAATTTCCGATATTTTGAGAATTTACAGAACTCAAGCCACACATCTGTCCTTTTGCCGTTGTCACTTTTGCTTCGGGACAGGGGAAATCGTGAACTGGGGTATTGGCGAGCAAACAGCCACCCAGCAGCTTGACGACATGACGACACTGTGATTTCCAGTTTTGGCGGCAGGGTGTGCTTTCCCTCCAAAAGGGGGCGTGGTTTTAGGACAACAGGGAAGTGACACGTGGTTTCTGGGGATCTGACATTTTGTAGTGGTATCCGAAAACTTTTTTTTTTAACATGCCCACAAGAGGCGAGGGGACGTTGGCGTCCCTGCTAGGCTGTGAAAGCCAGTAGAGAGGACACTAGCCTACCAGCCACTGATCGAGAGCCACCACAGGGACTCAAACTAGAGACTCCTGTTTAGGCATCTCCCTTCCGGTTCATGGCAGGTCTGTGCCTTGGTGATTCTTGGGTGGTTTCTGACCATATGAACCAATTTAGGCCCCATGTGTGCATCCTGAGGACGTGTGTATAGGGGTGATTTAGTGTAGTGGGAGGCTGTATTTAGTGCAATGCTGTCTTAACCCTCTGTCTGTTCGGAAAAGGAGGTCAGTGACGGCAAAGGTAAACAGTTTATCACCTAACCTTAGGCCAGATATGGCATCAGTCGTGTTGTCTCTTTTGGATATTGGATTTCGTGCCTGGCTAATACTCGTCTGTCTAACCCCTGCCTGTTTCTGTTCACAGCACATCGATGCATACGTGCCCTGAAAGCAGTTCAGACTGAGCACGTGGCTCCACAAGTTTACTCAAGGCGCTGTTTCTCTGCCCCCGTGCCACGCATCACGTCCCATTATACGATCTACCCCCGGGATAAGGATCCGCGATGGGAAGGTTAGTAGTGACGGTCCTGTTGTTAAAGGAACACTCCAGTGTTGCTCAACCTAATCTTAAACTGCCGTATCTCTAGCAGGTGGCTGACTCCCGTGTAATAATTATGGCACATTGCCCTGAACACACACAGTTGTGTCAGATTAGGAGGAAAAACGCTGCAGTGTTTCTTTAAGGCTCATCAATACGTCTGGATCTGCTGCGCTTTCGCTGTAGGAACAGATTAGCCAATAATAAAAGTCCACAGTCAGTCCAAAAGTTTGTGGACACCCCCTTTTAATCAATACATTCAGCTACTTTAAGTTGCACTCATTGTTTCTCACTCATTGTTTCTCTCTTGCCTAGTCCCTGTAGAGAGAAAATGCCAATAGAATAGGACTCCTTGAGCTTTGTTCTCTGGAATGATGGATGGTGCTCCATCTAATATTTATGGGATGAATTGGGGAGATGAAGATGAGGTGAAGTGGTGATCATCCAACATACTGAGCTAACTAATGCTCTTATCGCTAAATGCAATCAAATCCTCACAGCAATGCTTCAAAAGCCTTCTTCCCTGGACAGTAGAGACAGTTACTCCAATAACAGCAGGATCAACTTTTTTGAATATCCTCGATTTCTTAAGAAACAATGAATGAGCAGGTGTCCCAATACTTTTGCCCCCTATAGTGATTCTTCCACTGTGGTAGAGAACAGATCAGTACTGGTGGAGCCACCCTCAACCACGTCTTAAGCCTCCCTATATCTGTAAGCTGAAAAAAAACAAAACAAAAAACAAAACAATGAATGGGCAGATGTCCCAATACTTTTGTCCATGTAGTGCATTTCCCCTTTAACTAGCAGAGACCTCAATATTCAACATGAGTGCACAAGTGTTCTCCACTCAGACGAAGTAGAAAAAGACACATTTCTTGATCTTTGGTGTTTCCATATCCGTAGGTGTGGATATGGAGCGCTTTGCTGATGAGGCGGATGTCGTCATCGTGGGCGGAGGCCCTGCCGGCCTATCGGCGGCCATTCGACTGAAGCAGCTGGCCAATCAGCATGAGAAGGAGCTGCGAGTGTGTGTGGTGGAGAAGGCGTCTCAAATCGGAGCTCACACACTGTCCGGAGCCTGTCTGGAGCCCAGTGCTCTTAATGAGCTCATTCCAGACTGGAAAGAGAGAGGGGTACACACACACCACACACACACTCACACTCACACTTAAACAGCCTGCTAGACACCAGTACAATCACATTATCATGCTGAGCACATGGCAGTCCTCTTTCGCTAACAGGGCGTAGGGCATTTCTGTAATTTAAGTAATGAAGGTTCATTTCTTTTACAGAGCCGTTAGTGTGTGTTTAATTGTCTGGCTGTGTAGCCTCATTTGCATCATTATATAGTCATTCAAAGTGATGCTGAATTCCCTCCTGCAGTGCTTTCGAGAAGCCAAGTTCCAAGTATGAATGTAATTTTGCAATTTTTAATTAAGATTCAGTATAGCTGGTGTCATTTTATCACTTGGTAAACACATAGTTTATTGTATTGGATACTGACCTGGAAAATTGCCTTCATTAATGTCCTGGATGCAGTAACTACATTGTAAAAGGACAAATGTGGACCTGCTGGCAGTGTAGAAAGGGTCTATATGAAATCCTTGATGATCTGTCCTTTGCACAGTCATAAGAGTGGGAAGTGTGGTGCTGCTGTGAGATTTTCTATGACTGTATCCTTTTTATCCGATTTGGTCAGTAATCTGATCAGCGAGTTTACATGTAAATAATCAGATAATTACTCTTAAAAAAAAAATAATAAAAAGGATTTACACTCTGAAAAATAAGAGCAAATCCTGGATGCAAATGACAACAAAGGATGGCCACTAAGGACTATCTAAAGGCAAGGAAACGGAAGCTCTAGGTTTATTAATAATAATAATAATAATTATTATTTTAAAATTCTTATTTATATTGTGTGTACATAGTGTAAATTATTTATCTACATTTTTTTTTGTAACTGAGTGTCTTGCTATCCCTTTCTGCTGTGACACTGAGAATTTCCCCACTGTGGGACTAATAAAGGATTATCTTATCTTATCATATCTTATCTTATTAACCAAGTCAGGTTTCATTGGATTTAGTCCAAAGTGTTAATTAAGGGGTGGTCAGTGCTTAAGGACATTTCCATGATTCCCAGTAAGGATCACAACATTTTGACACCGGAACAAATACAGTAAACCATGTTCACTTTTCTACTAAATTTGATGCCATAAAATGGCAAATTATGCTGCTGATCAACATGTGGTTGATCAGTATTGGTAATATCCTCAGTATAATCCCACAAGCATATCATTAATTATGATAAAAATGAATCCCCCACTCATATGGAGTCTCTGATTGTGTTCCCAGGCGCCGCTGAACACGCAAGTCACAGAAGACAGATTCGCCATTTTGACAGAAAAATACAGGATCCCTGTTCCAATCCTTCCAGGTACAGTAGCCCCCACTTGCATACCCCCCCCATCCATAGAGTTATGCAACTGTGCATAGAGGCACTTGCACAACTTCTGAGACATACGCATGGACACGGTCATCCTTACTGAAGGAGCGCATGCTCACCCACACACAGCGAATAGCTATCTTCTGAGTCTCCTCAGCTGGAGATTTCTGAAGCAGTGTGTGTTAATGGCAGAAGAGTGTGTGTAAGTGTGTGTTTGAATGGTTGTGTAACCTCTATTAGTCGTTCTGTGGGTGGTGGACAGCAGTGGACCTCTTCAGTGGCCTCATTCTGCCTCATCCTCATGCATATGACTACTTCTGCTGTCCTCAGGTCTCCCCATGAACAACCATGGAAACTACATTGTGCGGTTGGGCCACTTCGTGCGATGGCTGGGGGAGCAGGCGGAGGAGCTGGGGGTGGAGCTTTATCCCGGTTACGCAGCGTCAGAGGTCAGGATATAAGGACACTTTAACTGACCAGTTCTTAATCTCCACCCAAACAGCCCTCTAAACCTAAATCTGGACTGATGGAAGATGCAATATATGTCCAAATGTTTGCAGACACCTGCACCTTGCTTTTGAAATCAAGGGTAATAATGGGGAGTTTAGACTGCAGAAACAGCCTCTGCCATTACACAAAGGGCTTGCGCTAGATTTTGGAACATTGCTGTGAGGATTTGATGCCATTTAGGTACTGATATTGGATGATTTAGGTATAGATCAAAAATGACTCTCCGACTTATCCCGGATGTATTGGCTGGAGCTCCAGCACTCTAGAGGAGGCAGTCTCGCTGCTCAACAGCTAGCCCAGCGTGGGCCTTTATAACCCCTCTATCTGCCGGATGCTGTGGTGTGCATGGTGACTTAAAAAAAATACAATTAATAAAACAGATATTCTGGTGCTGTAATCCAGTAGTTTCCAACCCTGGTCCTGCGGGACCCCCTCCCTTGCTCATGTTGTGGATTTCCTGCTTGAACATGCCACTTCAACTCAGGAAGGGCTTGTTAATTAGCCGATTTGCTGGATCAGGTGTGTTGGGAGCAGGGTAAACACTGAAATGTGCAGTCCTCCAGGATCAGGGTTGGAAACCACTGCAGTAACTCTACGTCACCTTTTGCTCCACTGCAGGTCAATAAGCACATCAAACCATCAAAGATCTAACAAACATTCTAAGTGTTGGATATTGATATAATTCCAATATACTTGTAAATTCTTAAAGATCTGCTCTGACAGTTCTTTCGAGTTTTACCTTGTCTTAAACTCGCTCACATATCCCGGTCAAGCTGCTGGCCATCGGCAGCCGAGGCTTCGAGAGAGCTCCATTGGTCTTGCTCTCTCCTGGGTGGGTAGATGGCGCTCTCACCCCACAACGCCTTGTTGCAGTGTTGGCTATCACTGGTGCATCGGAGCCAGGTATACGGCGCTTCCCTACAGGTGCGTTGGTTGAAGCTGATGTTGCGTTGACAGCAGATCAAAAAATGAGCAGCTTGATGAGCAGCGATGGGGAGGGGAGATGTAACGTATGGGTTGGGTAATTGGCAGTCCAAATTGGGGAGAAAATTGGGGGCAAATCAGATTAAAAAAAAAATATATATATATAGAAATATTTGTGTATGCTGCCTTATGTGGCCTGGAAATCACACGTCTGATCATATAGACCAAAAGGGTCTCCTGTTAAATCAAGGATTAACTGTATGGAAATGTACGCAGATACAAGAGCTGTACGTTTCCTCTGTGTTTCCAGCTTCTACTTGAACCTCAGATCAAATGCCTCAGATTTAGTTGAATTGCCTTTTAAGGGGTGTTGACTGGATGCTTCATCATCCAATTCTTCATAATTGTACAAGCCTGTTTAGTCAGTGTTGCTTGAAGGACATTCCTCACAGGACGTCTTTTTAATCCTCTGTTTTCCAGGTGTTATTCCATGAGGATGGAAGTGTGAAAGGAATAGCAACCAATGATGTGGGGATTGCCAAAGATGGGTCACCTAAGGTTTGGGGCTCTCTATTTGTTTTATTTATTTTCAGATGTGGTAAATGTTCTCAGAAGTAACTCACTCACAGCTCTGAGTGGCTCAGCAGACCAAGACGATGATGCTATGTCCCGAGGGTCATGAGTTCAAATCTCTGGTCGTGCTGCTTCGCTATGAGCAGCCGGAGCCAGAGAGAGCACAATAGGCCATGCTCTCTCCAAGTGGGTAGATGGCGCTCTCTCTCTGCCAGTGTCACACTTTTCACATGTACCGGATAAGGCTTGTCCTCACCCTTCTAGAGCATTGCCGGTGGTAGGGGGAGCCCTAGTGAATGGGTGGGTTAATTGGCTCAGTTAAATTAAGACAATCACCAGGTTTCCAGAGAGCGGGCCAATGCCGAACGTTGAATTTGGGCTGTATTTGCTTCCTGCAGGACGTGTTTGAGCGAGGCATGGAGCTCCACGCCAAAATCACTGTGTTTGGGGAGGGCTGTCATGGACATCTGGCCAAGCAGCTCTACAAACACTTCAACCTGAGGGAGGGCTGTGAGCCGCAGACCTACGCCATCGGCCTTAAAGAGGTACAGCCCACGTCTAATCACACAAGTTTCAAACCCTAAATCAGTACATCTGACAGGAATGTATTTATTTCCCCATTAGACAAAACGTATAAACTCATAACTTACTGATCTGCTTTGGGGAAGGAGTTTTTGAATTTGGATACTTGGTGAAATGTATGACCAGTACTGAAAAGGACAGTTTAGGCTGTATATTGTAGATGTAGATGAGTGAAAGGTCTTGATGAGTCGATCTGAGTGTAGCAATTCAACTATATATATTTTTTTAAATTGGGTAATAAATTGTGTATTTATTTATTTGTTTGTTTATTTTCGATGATTTTAGCCCAAAGGTTTAGTTTATTGTTTATTTTTATGCCACTAATTGCATATTAAGTGTCTTGAATTATTCTGCATTCTTACAAAAATGTTGTATCGAATCATTGAATCTTGAATCTTCTGATGAGTTGTTGAGAAAGCAGAGATGTAAACCCTTCATACATACAAACTCCTCACTGTTTTGAATAATAATTAATTTGCCATTCATGTGAATTGTTAATTTTTGTGGGTTTTATATTTTTAGCACATGGTATTTTCATGCCAGCACAAATAACATTACCAAACTGTGACAATATCCAGGATTCCTGAGTAGTTTTCAGTTTGTCATATTTGGATTTTATCCTTCAACAGTTTTCAGTAGTGGGTAAAAAAAAAAAAATTAATTGTGAATGATCAAATTGATCAATGTTGGCAAACAAGACAATCAGCTAATTTTTAGTTGTCATTTTTCCACTTTTTGACACGTAAATCTGTGAATCAGCTGTTCTTTACGTTGTGTCAAAATGTCATGATGAATGGACCAATAGAAATGCTCCAGATTTATTATTATTATTATTATTATTATTATTATTATTATTATTACATTGACCTTCACAGAAAGCTTCTCCTGTAAAGCTGTTCTCCTGTTTAGGAGAAGGTTTTGGTGCGATTGCAACGATACACGATTATCCTTGCGTAATAACCCTCCCCGTGCCTCTCCTCGCAGCTGTGGGTGATCGATGAGAAAAAGTGGCGCCCAGGCCGGGTGGAGCACTCTGTTGGCTGGCCCCTGAGCCGCAACACATACGGCGGCTCCTTCCTCTACCACCTGAACGAAGGAGAGCCGATGGTGGCTCTGGGTTTAGTGGTGAGTCTGCCGCCTCTCGATTGAGCTCAGTATCAAACAGTGAGGCTAATAGAGTTGAAGGATTTCAGAGGCCTTGCGAGTTCACACAGTCTCTTTGAACTTCTGATCTCGGCACTGGATGGATTGTCTTCTCCATGCTGCTTTGATCTGAATGGGGGGGATTTCTCTTTATTGCCTTTCGTTTGTCATTTGCATTGTTGAAGCGTAAGTAGAAATGTTATGAAAGGCTCTGAACTTGTGTGTGTTTGCCCAGAGGTCGGGTATCTTGACATTTAGGTTAATTATTCTCCTGAAATGTTGAGGAACATAAAGAGGGAAAGTGTTTAAAAAAAAAACAGTTAAAAGCTTTTCATTAGCGATCACTTTGGAAAGTAAATATTCTCTTTCCTGTTTAATGAAAGGCAGAGTGTTAAACGCAAATGCTCAGCATTGGTTACACATTTAATAGAAGATCAGAGCACTGGTGCTTTGTGACTGTTTGAACAGAGAAACTAGCGATTTCTATAAAAATCATATTAATTTTAATGACTTATTTAGACCTTCAAGAAGAGACCATCTAGTTTACAATTTCACCAACTAATTGTGTTGGTTGTGTGTGTTTTTATATATATATATATATATATATATATATATATATATATGTGTGTATGTATGTATGTATGTGTGTATCTCTCATATCTACATAATTAAATTAATATACAAATAGTAAATAGAAACATGTATTTAATGATCCTACCTGGCTTTAAATCTTACAACAATCCCAGGTGTTTGAATCTGGTCATTCTGCTTTAACCCTTAGAAGTCTAGCCCTATTATGGTTATTTCCATTACAGTTAATTACAGTTAATTTACTAATTTTGTATTTTTAATATATGATTGGCCAAAGGCCATAGTGTGTAATTAGGAGTAGAAAATTAATTAATTAATCATCATGTGTCAGATTTCAGTGTATATATTCCATGGGGGACCTACAAGGTTCATATATTTGTGTGTGTGTGTGTTCGTTCATTCGTTCCCATAGGTGGGCCTGGACTACACTAACCCATACCTCAGCCCATTCCGGGAGTTTCAGCGCTGGAAGCACCACCCCTCTGTGGCGCCCACTCTGGAGGGTGGCAACAGGATAGCGTATGGAGCCAGAGCTCTTAACGAGGGAGGCTTCCAGGTACTGTATTCTGCATTGTTCTGTATGTTACTCTTAATCATACCTCTGGCTCTGCACACCAAAACCACCATGATTCATAATTCCACCCATTAAATGAAAGTAATTTCATTTGCAGTAGACTGAATAGGCTGTTTGTCCTCCTTCCCATCTCTTCAGTTCCTATATGTGGACCAAATAGGCTGTTAATTAAGTGGACTGTTGGGAGACAATGCTCACGCTTTAAACCTTATTATTAAAAACAAACAAAAAACCACACTTTAAAGTGCCAGTTAATGCAATATTTTAATAAATACAACAATAGTACTATTACTACTACTAATAATAATAATAATAAATAATCTACAAACATTTTCAGACATCTTTACACACATACCCCTTGTAGTATTTTGTTAAAACAAGTGATTTATCATACAGTATTCACTATTAATATGCCTGAAGCCCCTCCTCCCAATCTAACGTCCTATAAATTCCATCTCTACAAGTCTATGCAACCCTCCATCTGCCACCCTGTCATCTGCCTTTTAACCTGGTTCTCTATCATTCCCAGCTCCTCTAATCAGCAGGGGGACCGGCTTCCTACCACAAAGCAGAAGCCACCTGAACGCCAGCCCAAAACTGAGTTCCCCCCCCTTCCCTTACAGGCTTCTCCCAAATCATCATAAGCTAAATGAATGGTCTGAGCTAAAATTAATGACAGTTTAGCAGTTCCAGGCCTCCCTAGAGCGCCCCTAGTGGTTGACAGTTTGTTTGTGCTGCATCGGTAACTCCGCCTCCATTGATAATTAAATAGAAGTGATTTCCCTACTATCACGTAGAGTAGATCTTTTCACACTGCACACTCCTCTGTGTACTTCTAATGTTGGTGCTGAGGGTGGAGCTACTATTTCATAAATAGGGGTGTACAAATGCATCAGTGCATCATGATGCATCCGTCTGAATGAACCTGCATTGATTTGATTTGTTGTATTGTAGTGATATTCAGAGACGTATGAATATCCCCATATTTTAAAGGGGAATAATAATAATTAATAATAATTAATAATTCTGGCATTTTTTCATATGTATGATGGTCTGTAATGTCCACCTAATGTAATTGTCCCTCCACTCAGATCAGGGTGAAATATGAGATTTCATTATTGACTGTACTCTAATTGAATCATTATGAGTTCAGAGACAGAAACCTTCATGAAGGCATTGTCTCTCTCTGCAGTCCGTGCCTAAGCTGACGTTTCCTGGCGGTGCTCTTATCGGCTGCAGTCCAGGCTTCATGAATGTGCCCAAGATCAAAGGCACCCACACGGCCATGAAAAGCGGCATGCTGGCAGCCGAGGCCATCTTCAGCAAACTGACTAACGAAAACCTACAGTCCGAGACGGCAGGTAACACCACACGACTCGCAATCGCTGCTCAGGCAGGGCTAGCATTATTCGAGAATGGTGGGATTTGATTGGCTGATTGATATAGGGTGAAGTATCTGTGTAATTTACCCGAATTACAGTACACAGTTATTACTGTCCGATTATAACAACTAAACAAAACACTGAATTTAACTGTAGTTTTTAATAATCTGACCTTAATAATTAAACTATTAATATGCGGATTATTACAAATTACACACTGAATTATTAATTCAATGTGAATCTGCAATTATTATTATCATTATCATTAGACAGAACTTTTTTGCTATTGTTTGTTACAGTCGTCGCTCATCTTCATCTCTTATAGTGAGACGGCTATATATATATATATATATATATATATATATATATATATATATATATACACTGAAGTTACAGCACAGCCAATCAGAATAGAGAACACATACATTCATTCATATTCATATATATTGTGTGTGTGTGTGTGTGTGTGTGTGTGTATATGTATGTATGTATGTATGTATGTGTGTATATATATATATATATATATATATATATATATATATATATATATATATATATATATAATAAATAAATAAATAAATATATATATAATGAATGAGTGTATGTATGTGTTCGCTGCTGCAGGCCACACTGCTGCATATTTGTAAACGTGTCCAAATCATTACAGGCTGTTTCTTCAGGTTTGTTCCCATATATGGACCCAGATATTTAACACTCTTTAACTCACTGCTCTGTGCTGAAAGCAGGGAAAGCACTGAAATGTAAAGTGGGCCTCCAGGATCAGGGTTCGGGCACACTCTGTGTACCGTACAGTAAAGAAGAAGAATGCTAAGGAGGCTGGATAGAAGGATGTGGTGTTTCTCTGACAGGTATCTACATTCCTGAGTACGAGGAAAGCCTGAAGAACTCATGGGTGTGGAAAGAGCTGCGTTCTGTGAGGAACATCCGACCATCATTCCATAACTACTTTGGTCTGTACGGAGGGATGCTGTACACTGGAATCTTTTACTGGATCCTTCGGGGCAAAGAGCCATGGACCCTTAAACACGCTGGTGAGGAAACAAGACTCTGCCCTGTTTGTCCTCACTAATCTTACAATCAGGCAACAAGCAGCTACTACAGAATTTGTGCCTTCCAGGACAATCAGCACGTCTAAGCTCTTTATCGCCTAATCCCATGGTCTCTTTTTAATGAGACAAAAGACAGGATTTGCATGAAAAATTATAACTGATATTCTTCTAATTGGACAGGATTTTTTTTTTTTTCCATTAACAGGAACTTGCTGGATTTATTTTTGGTGGCACTGGTGGACAGTTTGGATTTTTCAATAAATAAATAAACAAAATGTTGTTAATTAAATATTAGTCAATAAAAATGGCCGATGATGTAAATTGCCATTAATGATGGGTATTTTGCTTTTATTTATTTATTTATTTATAAAAATTACTTTCCAGGTTTGGACAGTGCCCAGCTGAAGCCAGCTAAAGAGTGCACGCCCATCGAGTACCCAAAGCCTGACGGCAAGATCAGCTTTGACCTGCTGTCATCGGTAGCTTTGAGTGGGACCAATCACGAGCACGATCAGCCCCCTCACCTCACGCTAAAGAACGACAGCGTCCCAGTAGCTCAAAACCTCGCCATCTACGACGGCCCAGAGCAGAGATTCTGTCCTGCAGGTACGCAGATCAACAACAACTCTGAGCTGCTCAGTCAGATCCAGCACCTTCAGAACCCATTTGTTCATGCTTGAAGTTCTTATTTCAGCCTCATTTCCAGCTGCTGCAGCTTTAGCATATGATCAGTTGCCCATTGGCTTCTGTTATAAGTGTTACCAGCTTTTCAGTGAGGTTCCAAGTGCAGGGATGTGCTTCTTAAGCCACACCTGCTTACAATGCACTTGGATTATACCAACAAAAGCTTTAAAAAAAAAAAAATCTGACCACAAGAACTAGGAGACCATCTTCTGACAAAATAAACCATGTATCTGGACACAATCAGCCTCCTTACATCTGGCATTAAGATGCGTTTCATATCCGGGTAGTATCTGGATGCACACTTTTCCCTTAATCCATCTCCAGTGTGATCAGGTGAGATCAGATTTTACTTTTCTGCATCAGCACGTCTGCTTTTCTTCTTGTAACCAGTGGTTCCTCATCAAGGTGCTCCGTCTGTCAGATCAAGACACTTTAGAAGGAGGGTGGTGACTCTCATTCCTGTAACAGATCCATCAGAAAATCTGAAGGAATGCACTATGTCCAAATGTTTGTGGACACCCCTTCTAATAAATGCAGTCAGCTACTTTCAGTTGCACCCATTGATGACAGGGTTGTGGGTTCGATACCCGGGCTCGGCAGGCTGCCACTGTTGGGCCCTTAGTCACTGGAGGGTATTATCAATAGAACAGGACTCTCTGGAGCAGATAAACATGCTAGTATTTATTTATTTTTTTTAAATAGTAAACTATATTTTTAAATAGTTCTGGCCACACATACAGCCTCAGTATCGTTAAAAGGGCAGGAGCCTCACTATGTTTGGAAAATGCACATTATGGGGTCGATAACCAGCATGGGCCGAGCTGAGGAAGTAAGATGCAGGCAGGGTAGAAAGCCTTTTTCAGCCTCAGAGATCACCAGTGGGAGTGTCATCATTTAGGTTGCTGCCTTTGAGGAAAAAAGAAATCTCACTATCATTAATTGAGGTGGAGTATAACTGAATTTAACCTCTAGGGGGCGCACTAGCCAAGTCCTACATGAAGTGTATGTGAAAATATTTGTATGCTTACACTTTAATGGGTTGTTGTTGTTTACCTCCCCTTTTTCAGGTGTGTACGAGTTCGTTCCTCTGGAATCAGGTGAAGGTATGAGGCTACAGATCAATGCACAGAACTGTGTGCACTGCAAGACATGTGACATCAAAGACCCCAGCCAGAACATCAACTGGGTCGTCCCTGAGGGCAGCGGAGGACCAGCCTACAATGGCATGTGAAACATTTGGGGTGTTTTCTTTTTGTTCCTCCTCTTTCCAGGTTCTTTTGAGGTTGTATTCATCATATAGACTCGTCCCGTGGCAGCATACGCCTTCAGGGTCTATCTTTCACCAAGCTGCAAGATGGATTTCAGTACGTTCTTTATTATGTGCCTACAGACCATTCCCATGTCCACAAACATGGGCGTTAAGAGGAGCGTAATGGTCTTGGCGCAGGTGGCGCCGTGTATTTATATTGGATGAATTGTTGAAGGCTTGAAAGGCTGCTGGGATATCGTAGTTTTAATGTAGAAGATGGACACGCGTGACCAAGCGAGCTCCTGAGGCCTGCTCAGGAAAACAGCAGTGGTTTGGTTTGGTGGGTGATGCCATGGTGCTGGTGGTCTAGAAGCTGACAACAGTCGTTCACTTGGGGCTGTATATAATGTCAAATTCTCACAGTCAGAAACTGTAAGTGGTGGAATAAATCCATTTGGCCAAAAGCTCTGGGTAATTTGCCTTTCTACAGAGACCCTCGACAGGTTTTAGTGCGAGAAGGGGACTTTATTACAGTGAGCTGATGGGAACGTTCCAGAAACACGTTTGTGTTAATACTCTCAAATCGATCCAAAGAATGAACAGCACGGTTAAGACAAATAAATACAGAGTCTTAAAGGTCAGCCTGCTTTCTCAGGAAAACAGTGAGTAGTCTAGGTTCTACCAAGGCTCAGGCCTTTCCTTTTAAAATGCACTGAAACGATCATACACACAACATATTCAAGTATTGTTCTCTACAGCGGATCCTACCCCGTTTCCTTCTGTAAACTGCATAATGGTTCTCAAGTGAACGAATCCCTGCCTTTGATACTTCTCACAGAACTGAACAGTGGACTACAGGCAAACGCAGGTGAGATCAGGAGCGTAGATCCGTGTGTCGCGAGGCCACTACAGGTTTCTTTACGCAAACATTTTGGCATAGATCTTCTTTTCTCGCTCCTTCTCCTCCTTCACTTTCTGCTTGACCTTCAGCATCTCGTTTGCAATAGCTGGAAGAGGGAGGAGGGGGACAAAGGTTAGATGCAAAATTTCAGGCCTCCTTCACCAGCGGTTCTTCTTCCTGAACCCCACTCCCCAGTGTCATCTTAGCTGGGATTCATTCAGTTTATGAGGAGTGTGGGCTCCATCCTTATAAGAGCAGATGGACCCTTGTCACACTCCCACACCGCATGGAGGAAATGGCGAAAAAGCAGGTAAATTACATCCGACCGGGCATTTCAAAACACGACAGTAAGGCGTGTGTTGTGAAATGATGCTGCTTTTTTTTATTATTATTTTAGTTTTTATTATTATTTTTATTATAAACAGACTGTCTAGTACACTGATCAGAGTGTTTTGCACACCATATGTTCATGGCTGCAGGCAAACCTGAACGCCTCCAACAATATTACATATTGATTAGACTGATCAGACCAATTCTCACCTTTGTCATCTGGTGCAATCTCCTGAGCTTTCTTCAGATCAATCTGAAATTTAAGAAGACAAACAATAACCGGTCAAAAGGCAGCTTCGGCAGAACTGTGACTGTGTGCACGTTTTTAAAAAAGGGGCCTACTAGTGGAATGATTCTCATACAGTTAATTAGTCCATAAAAAAAAAAAAGTGTGGGTCTGATTAAGCTCCAGTTCCAGAGGGTTCCTGGGCTTAATAGATCATCTCTGTGGCTGTATGAGCGAGTGCTTGGCCTCGCTCTGCAAGGCCATCCAAGGAGACCGTACAACTTAAGGGACTGACCAAGCTGGTAGTTAGTTATGCGTTTCAATGAGTCGTCCAATTTAAAGAGACCGTATCTGATTCTGTCCGTCTGATCAAGGCTGTGAACATTTAGTCCACTCAGTGGTGGACGGTTTAATGAGCAGCATGGATTTACAGGGAGATGTTTATTAGCACAGCCGTTATATAATGAGCTTGGCGTGTGGGAGTGCGTTACTTTTTCTCGTACCATGGCCTTACTGAACTCCTTCAGGCCCTGCCAGGCCTGGGCTCTCCTGAACAGAGCCTTAGCATGGGTCTGGTTGAGCTCCAAAGCCTGGGAGGAACACAAGAGACGTGCATGTGAGAAACAGCACCAATCAACAGGTAAAACATCTCAATACCTTCTAATTACACTTGAATTATATCTGTACGCTCTGAGATCGGGTTCGTCTCTTCACTTCACATGGAAAGACAGGTCTTCCTTTCTCAGAAAAAAAAAATATTTAAGACAACTGTGAACTCGGCCCCAGCTTCATTATGTCGGAGGCTATTCACTATTTAAACTTAAACGGTGATGATCTAATGTCTGACAATATTGCTACAAAATAGGACTGATTGATTTTACTGGGCTACAGGTGAGAAGATCAAACTTGTAGTAGCACGTCCACAAGCTACACTACAAACCATCTGGCCACATGCTGCTACCTGACCCTTTGCCACGATGTAAAGGCTTATTTATTGCTTAACGTTAAATATGAATACTGATATGGACGAAAACTTCAGTCCGTACTCTGCATTTCTGTCCTCCGTATTTGGGCATATTCTCTGAAAGATTATGAATGCATACATAACAGAGCAGTACCGCTGGACATCATGAGGGCAGCGTAGCCGATAGTTCAAGCGAAACAAGACCAAGAAGAAACTCTGGCCGAAAAAAAAGAAACTAGCCGGCTCACGTTCAGCTAACAGACCTCAGCGTTTACACCACTGTCACTTTCGTTGTTTCTGTGGCAAGTTATTAACGTTATGGCGACCTCCTCCACAATCATGTTTGTTGATGTCAGAAACTTTGACTCTGAACTGACCTCTAGTGGACGTACTGCTTATCCTCCCTGCCATTGTAAAAGAGGCATAGAAGTATGTGGGCGGTGGCGGTTATGTTGTTTAAAACCGACGTAAAGGGAGCAAAAGCAGGCCTTAAGTGGATGCGATAACAGGCTAAGCGGACCTACATACCTCATCACAGCTCTCTATGGCCTCTTGCCACTGCTGCGTTTTGAGCTTGCAGGCCGCCGTGTTGAGAATACAGCTCAGAGCAGTGGGTTCCAGCTTCTTTTGGGCGCTCTCGTCATCCAGGGTGTCGCCACAGACCTCTAAATACCTGCGGGGAAACAGAAAAAACGATAGCCCAGGGCTGTACTAGTAAGGCCCTAGTAATTGTGAGGTACTCCTGAGGACAATCGTAATTTTAGATGAAGTTAACTATGCGTACATCTTCCATACGATTTCAAACTGGAACTACCTGAGCAACAGTTTCATTAAAAGGAGCATGGTGTGGGTTGGATGTAATGCAATTTTAAAAGGATAAGTGCGAGAGTGATGTGATGATTTGAATGCACAGCAGGATGGTTTCAGAGCGAGGCATTCACCTGAGAGCTTTGGAGTACTTCTTAATGGCAGCCTGCCAATTCTGCGCCTTGAAAAAGTTATTTCCGATGTTTTTGACGTCTTCGGCCACAGACAGGATTTTATCGACCTGAAAGGTGGAAAATTGTTCAATTATCATATTACGTCTGTATGCGGCGGCAGGTTTCAGTGCAAAATGTAGAGAATGAGGATTGATTTTTTTTTTTATCTGCCTTTCTGAATGTTTTAGGGAGAATGTCTGCTAGCTCAGACACCCTCCCTGATCCTGTGTCTCACACAAGTTTCTCACAGTATGAAAGGAAATAAATTGCTGCTTCACGCTGACTCACGCTTTAAACCACAGGAAGTACTAAACCTGTGCAGTGAGAGGCTTGACCCCTGGTGAAGTAGCTCTCTGAGCAGCTCAGCTTGGCACCACGAAGACATGCTGTGAGGCTTCTGAGTGGCGCAGCCACCTGAGCACTGTCCCATCATCGTGATATGATACTGGACGATATTAGACAGACAGGTGGATACTTCACTGATCCTGGAGGAAATTTTGACTGATCCCAGTGATGCCACAGCCATCTGTGTCCAAGATCCCCACAAGACCCGAGAGCATAACTGGCATCATTTTCTCTGGGTGGGTAAAATAGCCCTCCCCAGAAACACTCAGCATGATGCCCAAGCCAGGGTTAGTTACACTACAGGATTTCTACCCCAAGTTTAGCCTGGATTCTCAGTCTGGCTGAGTCTGGGCTGGCTGGCTCTGCAGATTTGTCAGAGTCCACAGTTGGAGAGAGATTTGAGCAGCGTGTGAGGGGTGCAGACTCAGATGTTTGGCCTCCTGAGAGTCACTAGAGTCACTCTACTGGTCAGTAGCTCATATCTGAACAGGTCCAGTCAACAGCCAATGAAAACTAAGCATGACACGTGTCATTTCAGGTGGTTATTAGGCAGTTTCTTATTTTAATTTGATGTTTTACCTTAGATGACGCAGCAGCTACACTCTAGTGCTAGTAAAAGTCCGATAGTGCATCACCATGTAAAGTGGAATGGAAATTTGTATAAGAATCCAACATCTCCCTTGAACATAGCTCCTCACCCCCGCCTCCCTCTGCAGTCTGTACAGACCATGCTGACTCACAGACCTGGTCTTCCCACCCACGACCTCACCTTAATGCGTTTCCACTTTTCCTTTTTCGCTTTGGGTCAGCGGCACAATTGCGCAAATCTGTGTCTTCTAGGTAACGTGAGGTACCCGTGCGGTGGATGATCCCTAGTCGTTTAGTGTGCGATGGATATTTTTGAGACAATCTGCTATGACTTCAAAAGCCCAGTAGAGTACCTAAGGTTTAAGCTGACCTAACAGAATTTAGAGAAAGTCGAGAAACACTCACATCTGTAAAATCAAAGTCCGAATCCTCTGGGAAATCCGGATGTGCGTCCCCGGAGCCGTCATTCGGACCCACGCCCCAGTCATCGCCTGCCTTATGCTCTCCACACTCAGCAATGACACATGGCTGCAAGATGGAGAGAGAAAACGGAGAGAGTTCCCATCAAACTGCAGCGCACAGACTTTGCAGTCTTTAGCCCATTAAGCTGCGCCCTGGTCCTTAAAACTGTCCAGTTTTAGTCTGAGATTAAAACTTAGAGGAACAAAGGCCAAATCAATCTCCCATTATAACATCTAGTAAATGGTGAACATGTAGTTCCTGCGGTTACAGAATTCAATGCCTATTAAAGAGTTTAGCTTTGGAAGTTTGGGCCTTTGCACTAAATGTCATTGGCATCTAAACTTTGCTTCTCTGGTTCTGGATTGGAGCTAATGCTGTGTGGTTGGTGTGGTGCACTGAGCCACTGAGCTACCACACTATATGGGAGACTGGGGTTCGATTCCCGGTCTGGATGACTGTGCTGCTCTACACCAATAAGAGTCCTTGGGCAAGACTCCTAACACTACATTGGCCGACCTCTGTAATAGGAGTAACCTTGTAACTCGCTCTGGATAAGAGCGTCAGCTAAATGCCGATAATGATAATCTAATGCTAATTCAGCTAAACAGTAATGGAAGCTTACTGAAATCTGGTAGTATTGGATACAGTAGGCTTAATAATATTCAATCATATTTAAAACCTTGTATCTTGATTTTCCCAGTTTCTTACTTTTTGACAATGTGAATCAATAGAACCAATAGAAATAACTTACATGGCCTACTGCATACATTTACACTGACTTCCACTGAAAGCTGCTATTTTGGAGGTACTTCATACTTATACTACATACAGTGACAACATACTTGCTACTTAAATACTTATAAAATACTCTAAAATACTTTTTAGAGACATACTCTCTGTAGCAGTTAAAACATGAAGTGACCTGTTCAACAATAATCACAATTATATGCTGATAATTGACACTTTTGCTGTTCCAAATCTCGCTGGTGCGCCCCCAAGTGGTTAAATTCTATTCTGCTATTCATTAATTGATATAGTGAGGAGTTTCCCTCTCTGGAGGATGGCAACCTTCCGAATGTTGATGCTTCCACCAAGGGCCACAGCAGAGCACAGTCCATAAAAATGACTAAAATCACTGAGAAACACTGGTAATAATTACATAACCCCCCCTCAGTAGGACCAACCCCGCCCAAACAGGACTACAGTGTGAGAAATGTGTCGCACTACATTAAAAAGGTGAGCTTATCGTGTGTGATAAAAGGACGACAAGCTTGAGTCTCAACCCACCTTCACAGGATTATCCTCCTTCGTGTCGATCCCCTCCAGGATCTTCACCACACCCATTCCTTTCAGCACCTGCCCGAAGACCACGTGCTTGCCGTCCAGGTGCGGAGTGGGCACGGTGGTGATGAAGAACTGCGAGCCGTTTGTGTTGGGCCCAGCGTTGGCCATGCTGAGGAGGCCCTCTTTGTCATGCTAACAAGGAGACCAGAAGGAGAGCAGAGTTTATTACAATTCCTCCACTTCATTTACTGCCAGTAAAAGGCTGAGAAACGCAGACGCAAGGTTCGCCACCTTGTTCCTCAAAGCAGGCGCGACTAATGTAGCTCCATCCTCAAGGGACGGCGCCGGGTAGCGCGTTTGCGACAGTTCAGCACGGAGCAATTATCGAGCAGTGATGTAAACAGGCCTGCAACCTTCGGAGTAATTTGAGACATTAGCAGAACTCGCGTAGGCTCGCGTACCTTATAGTGGAAGTTCTCATCCTCAAACTTGTCCCCGTAGATGCTCTCTCCTCCGGTGCCGTTCTGATTAGAGAAATCTCCTCCTTGCACCATGAACTTCTTGATGACTGGAATAAAGAGCGGAAAACGTTGAAATACAAACCCGCAGCTTCAGTCAGAGCTTTTTTAAAAGAAGCCGGGGGATCTCGAGACAGAACCAGAATACGAAGAACTTTAATTGGCCAAGTGTGGCAAGGGCTTACGTACACGGACAATGCCTGGATACAACTAATAAACACATACATGCAAAATACACACATCCTCACACACCTATACTATAATACTGACCCAGATGGAAATATAGCTAAAACTATATATCATGCTACCCAAGAAAGACAAATCAACCCCTGCAGAAGACCTTCAAGAAGATTTAGCAGACTGGCGCTGGTGGTGGTGGTGCACTGTTCTACTGTGCAGCAACACCTGCACCATTACTGCATCTTAATGGAAGGCATCATAGGCAATCATAGGTTTTATGGATAAATACAAATATGAACATAATATATAATAATATATCTGAAAATTTCAGCATCAGACACTGTATATATATATATATATATATATATATACACACATTAGCATCATAAATGGCTTATTTATATATTTATATATATAGAAGTGATATGGGCTAAAAATATATATGTCGATAAAAAAATAATAATAACATAAATCATGGTTATGGGTGAAAAGGTATTACTATATATGGAATTTAGGAGGAGAAGACCAAGAGGACTTCAAATCTAGAAGCTGGTCCATTTCTCCCCCAACCCACATGGAGCTCCTGTCTGCCAGCCCAGGACTCAGCGCCCAGGACTCAGCGCCCAGGACTCAGCGCCCAGGACTCAGCGCCCAGGACCCAGCGCCCAGGACCCAGCGCCCAGGACCCAGCGCCCAGGACCCAGCGCCCAGGACCCAGCGCCCAGGACCCAGCGCCCAGGACCCAGCGCCCAGGACTCAGCGCCCAGGACCCAGCGCCCAGGACCCAGCGCCCAGGACTCAGCGCCCAGGACTCAGCGCCCAGGACCCAGCGCCCAGGACCCAGGACCCAGGACCCAGGACCCAGGACTCAGGACTCAGCACCCAGGACTCAGCGCCCAGGACTCAGCGCCCAGGACTCAGCACCCAGGACCCAGCGCCCAGGACCCAGCGCCCAGGACTCAGCGCCCAGGACTCAGCACCCAGGACTCAGCACCCAGGACTCAGCACCCAGGACTCAGCACCCAGGACCCAGCGCCCAGGACTCAGCACCCAGGACTCAGCACCCAGGACCCAGCGCCCAGGACTCAGCACCCAGGACTCAGCTACTCACTCCGGTGGAAGGGGCAGCCCTTGAAGTGCAGTGGCTTCCCAGTGCTCCTCCCGGTCCCCTTCTCTCCGGTGCACAGAGCTCGGAAATTCTCCGCCGTTTTGGGAACAACATCAGCGAACAGCTCGAAGACGATCCGGCCCGCTGGAACACAGGAGAGCAGAGCCCCGTTAGCAGCGCGCCGCTAGCCTAGCCTAGCCTAGCCTAGCCTAGCCTAGCTGCTGAGAACACACACACACACACACACACACACACACACACACACACACACACACACACACACACACACAGAGCGACCCTGTGACCATAATGATGACCCCGTGCAGGGCGCCCGCGGTGTGGGAGCGGCTCCGCTGTTAGCGGCTAGTCAGAGCTCTGTCCGCGTGAACACTCCTGACCTCTTTCACCACCGACATCTACATCAAAGTACACCCGGGGGTTGTCGGCACTGCCGGGCTTGCTGGCGGGGGCCGGGTTGGACATGTTTTCCGGAGGTCAGTGTGTGGAAGGAAAGCCGCCGCGCTGCCGAAGAGCCCCTCTCTCCTCAACACCCAGCGCCGCCTGGAAGCTTCTCGCCTTCAAACTTCAGCCTGAAGCCGGGAGTGCAGCGCCCCCTACCGAGGAGGAGCTGACAGCGAGCTTCACAGCGTCCTACCCAGCTAATAAAGAAAATATACATAAACTAACTAATATTTACCATTTATATATAATATATATATATATATATATATATATATATATATATATATATATATATATATATATATATATAATATTCACTTACCTTCCTTAGATTCATTTATTTATTTTTCTTATCTATGAAGCTTGGTGGGACACTAAATATATAAAATAAATAAAATAAAATATTTAATATAATAATAATAATTATATATATATTAATTTACATATATTATATTCATCATATATTATTTATTTTTCTTATCTATGTAGCTTGGTGGGACACTTAATTTATATAAATAAAAATAAAATATGTATTTACTTATATATTTTCAGTGTCCCACCAAGCTACGTAAACAAGAAAAATACATAAACAAACAAATATTTTACATATATATATATATATATATAGTTTATATTATAAATATATTAAATATTATATATTTATTTTCTTATGTAAATAACTTGGTGGGACACTGAAAAAGAATATATATAATATATTCCTTTACATTCATTATATTCAATTATTTATTGATTTTTCTTATGGACGTAGCTTGGTGGGACACTGAATATATAAATAAATAAAATCTTGTTTGTTTGTTTATATATTTTCAGTGTTCCACCAAGATATGTCCGTAAGAAAATAAATAAAAATGAATATTTAATTTATTTATTCATATATAATAAACAATAAATAAAATAAATAACCAAACAAACAAATAAATATTTTAATTCTTTATTTATTTATTCTAATTTATATATATTCAGTGTCCCACCAGCTACATACAAGTGGACTCTGAAGCAGCTGAAGGCAAAGCAGCATGGCTACGGGTTTGTGCATTAGACCACTGAGCCACTCTGAGCCTAAATGTAAACGGTTTGCTCAGTACTGTATAAATATCTCTTCCTCTTATATAAAGTAAAGTAAGCAGTGTATCCTTATTATCCTTATTAATATTCCTAGGGAATACTTAGTTTAGTGATTAAAATGTGTACATTTTAATAAATAAAGAAATAAATAAAGAAATGTAGGGGGTTTTGTGTGACACGGTTGGTATTCATTTAGTTAAATTTGATTATGAATATGAATTATGAATTTAAATAAAGGTCCAGTGAGAGTCCAGGTGTTGATGAGATGAGGGGAACTCATTGAGTTTTCTGCAGGTTCTTCAAGTGGAGATTTAATTGGATTTGGATGGATTTTGATTCCCATGTGCAGGTTATCTGATATGCTCCATCAGACGCTTCTGCTTGATGTCCGCAGACTTTAATTACCTTTTTATGTGATATTCCTGTGTGTGTATATATTCCTATAATTTCCACACTGCTTCATATTTAAAAGTGATCAAATCTTGAAGTGAACTAATTCATTTAAATGTAGATTAGAAAAACAAGCCATCTAGTGACACTTTCTATCATAAATAAGGCCAAAGCTTCACATTTAGATTAATTTATTTAAGCTATATATGAGAGATGGCCCTCCCTCTCCCCCCATCACTCACATCAGTGTGATGCTTGACAGTGCAGTAGTCTGAAACCTGGCAGTTCAAACCTCTAAGCTAATCTAATCACAGTCCAGTGATGTTGCATTGATGTAGCCATGTGACTCGGAAGAAGCCCACGCTAACCCAGCTTTCACCCTCCTCACATGTGCCTCCACGCAACTGCCACCAATTGCTGGAGAAAAAGCACTGGGTCCCCAGCTCTGCTAATACATGCCTGTGTTGGCCAACAATGCTTAAAAGTGATGGGGGAGAGAGAGCGCCATCTACTCGCCCGGAGAGAGCACTGCTAACTGTGCTCTCTTAGACTCCGGCTGCTGATGGCAAAGCAGCATGACTCGGGATTTGACCTGGCGACCTCTTGGCTTCAGTGGTAGTGCGTTAGAGGTTCACAGTCCAATGATGTTGCATTAGCGGCTGTGTGAAAAAAGATGGAGTGGAGCTTCTTGTGACTAGGAGGAAGCTCATGCTAGCTGCTAGCTTTCACCCTCCCAGCACTGCTGACAGGTGTGATAGTGGGAGGGGATTGGATATGAAAATGAGCAGTGGTGTAAAATCTAGCTAGTCTGGCCAGGTTAGCTAACTAACTACTGTATCACTACTAGTATTGTAACACTAACCCAGCAAATAGGCTTCCTGAAAATGTCCCAAAAGCTGCCTAGCACTGTGGAAATATCCCATAAAACCTAAAACCTAAAGGATTAGAAAAGCCCCGGTGGTCCAGCGGAGTAAGATGCCCTCACTATGATCAGAGGATCGCTGGTTCAAATCCCGGTCATGCTGCTAGCTATCAGCAGCCGAGGCCCACACTGCTCTCTCCAGGGTGGGTGGGTAGATGGCGCTCTCCCCCCACATCGCTTTGCTGCGGTGCTGGCTGTCATTGCCGTCTGCAAGGCGATGTGTTGAAGTCGGGTATTCTGTGCTTACCTCCAAGCGTGTTGGTTCGCTGCCCAGTGATGCAAAATTGGTGGCAATTGGTGGCAAATGTGTTGGTCCGCCCTCACTAGTGTCGGGGGCAGCATGTACATGCAGGTTGGGTAATTAACTAAAAATATTATATTAAAAAAAAAATCAAATAAAAGCTCTCAAAAAGTCCAAAAATAGAAGGTTGAACTTTAATACAGTTATGGGTAACACACTCTGGACAGCGCAGATATTAGGTGGTGGACTGGGGGATATGGGGGCATCTCATCTGGCTCAGTACAGGATATTGAAAATGACCAGAGAGGCCTCGCCAATTGGTCATTATTTACAGTGTGTGACCACCGATATGGGCTGAGGGCCCGTTTAGGCTGGGGGATCATTACTCTGCTGCTGCTATCATCTGTCTGAATCTGTGCTGACACTCTGTAAGAGGATCAGGCCTCAGGTCTCTTCTGCTGCTATCAGTCATGATTCAAACCCCCGATGGTATCTTTACACCCCAGCTAGACAATGACATCACTAATGGATAAATCTAGAAGTAGACTGTCTATTATTTGTGTTACTATGATGGACTGTTCTTGTTTTTCTTTGTTTAACGCAATGGATCCTTGGTTCATTCAGTTATTAATAACAATGCAATAGCCTTTGCATTTCTTTGTGGCGTTCCACAGGGCTCTATTGTAGGGTTTCTGAAATTGATGCTAATTGTGGCAGTAACGTAGTTTTGAGAGTGGAGTGCTGAAGTGTGGCCTACGTACAGGGTTTAATGAGTTAATGTCTTTGATTTGAGCATCTGTGCTTTGTTAAAATATACATTACACAGGCAAAAGTACAGAATGGAAAGGATGGAAACAGCAAGGCCAATCCTTTTGACTTTGCTCTACACTGAAGCTACTTGATTCCAAAGATCCAAAGCTTGGACAAAAGCTATTCTCCTCATAGTTACATCTACATATTGTAAAATGTGACTGACAGGTGTTTTTTTGTTGCCCATGTGCGTCTTGATGGATTGACTGTTTAAACAATGTATTGCTTTGAGTTTTGCCTGTGAAGACAAAAAAGGATAAACCAACATGAAGACCTCAGTGCTATCTATAGGATTAATATATATATACCACAATTCCTCCTGAAGAAACCCCTGGTGTAGTAACAACCACATATCCAACAGGTTACAGGATAGAAGTAGGAAAACAACAGCAGCTGATGACAGAACCACTGTGAGCGCTGTGAGGAAAAGCCCTTAAACTACAGTCACTGGCACCAATAGCAACCTCTTCAGGGCAGGGATGAAGATATCACAAGCCGAGGATAAAGGCTGTACCACAAGCAACCATCAGCAGCAAGAACCAGAAGCAATGGAACAGCCAAAGTGTGGAGAAATAAAGGATCTGCTCATGATCCGAAACATAGAATCTAGTGTTGCAGCAGTAGTTGAGGTCCACAGAAGCCAATTTACAGAGAAATGCATCCAGACTAATCTGGAGAATCTTCACCATGAGGGTGAGAAACCCACCCCCCATGCTCATGCAGGGCTCAATGGGTGGAACGTGGGCTAGGTGTGTTCCAGGTGGGCATGGGCTCTAAGTTCGTATATGTATTGTTACTGGGAACGAGGTGGGCGTCCCAAATCGTTACAGCCCACCTTAATCTCATTTGGGTCTCATCATTACAACCCACCTTAATCTCACACCTTAATCTAGGCCCCAGGGGCAGTTTACACCCCAGATGGGGCCCATTACTGACGTTGGTGGGACCCAGGTGGGAATTCATATGTGGGGCCAACATGGAACCCTCAGACAAAACATTTAGGTTCCTAGTTGGGCTACCGAAACAGACCCCACCTGGGCCCCCCATGTCATCTGGGGTGATATCAGTGGGTTGCTGAACTGATTAGGTGTTAATTTCTTTAATTTACTTTAATTCATTAATTAATGATCTGTTTCTGTATTTGTGTTTATCTAAAAACTAAATGCAACAGACAAGTCAAACTCACGCCTGTGATAACAGAACAGAGCTTATAGTCACAGCCAGTTTATTAGTAACCGTTGACTCTTCCAATCGCTGGGAAAGTGATGCCACTTAGACGAGGTTCCTCAGCCTGTTCCCTCTGAGCTGCATGTCTCTGCCAAGGAGAGAAGACAGATTAGGGATCTATGCTGAAATTAACCCCTTAGACCCTGTAATTTAAGCCATATGTAAGACTTATCAGCATCAGTTTCATAGGCCCCAAAATAGAACCCTGTGGGACTCCACAAAATCTGCTAAACCAGACGGTTTAAATGATTCTGCATTAGGAAATTATTAAAAAAGAACTGGATAATGAATCTAGGGTTCGAGGGGTTAACTAGTGACTTACATATTTTTATATAAGCTGTATGTTCATATATAAACACTTACAGTATGAGATGAGACTACATGGGACGATCTGTGCTGTGCTAAGCAGCATACGTTAATCCATTAGTCCTTAGCCTGAGGTTAATATCTGACCTTGCTCAGTGCGGATTGTTTGTTGTCCAGGCTGTAGTTATCATATATGCTCTGGCTCCATGGGAGCCTCCGGTGGGCCCCGGCCTGCTGCCTGTCCAGAAAGCACAGCGGCGTTTGCCTGAATGTGGAAGAGTTAAATTATTGATCAAGAGAAGCTTAAACCTACAGCCAGGACTGTGAATGTCTAATATGAAACCTGCAGCTGCTGTGTGTTCATGAATCATCTCAGAGCAAGTGTGCTGTTTCTGGATCAGTGAGACGACTCTCCTGGGGAGGTCTGGAGGTTCTGTGGCTTACCATGGATGGTGAGATCTGTGAGGCGTCCGGTTCTCTAAGGCTGAGCGGAACTCGGCAAGCTGAAATAAGAAAGAACGAAAGCAACATTCACAAGGAGCATGAGAGTGGATTCAAGAGAGCAGTAAACCGTCCAAAAGTATGTAGACACCTCCTTATGCAATGTCTTCCTTTCTGACGTCAAGGGTACTTGACTGCTGGAGAACTGCTGTTGTCTATACTGTGAACTTATAGAGCCTGGTGTTTACACCCGGCATTAACGTACGTTGTGTATCTGGATAACATCTGGATCTACTTTGATAGGATTCTGTTTACATTTGTTAAACATTAAAACATGTCTCCAGTGTGATCAGATGAGATCTGATTTCCCTTTCCAGTGATCCGTCTCCAACCTCCTCTGAATGTGGCTTGAGTGATCTGATTGTAATCCAATCACATTGCGTATTGGGGGTGTTTACAGTCATGCAGACAAGTAGGATCAGAACGTGCCAGGTGTGAACAGACTCCTAGACTGTGTGTTTCTTTCTTCTACCACTTCCAAGCTCTGAGGTTTCTCATTAGCCTCATTAATGTTCTACAAACTGTCTAGAGCCACTTTTGTTCTAGCGAGCCATTTCACACCTGGCATTAACAGCAGTATGTGATCGGATCACGTTCGGATCTCACTTGTCCGCAGGTGTAAATTTAACACCCCCAAGATGCATTGTGATCGGATCGGATCTCGTAAACCACATTTGGCGGTGGTCTGAGATGGATCTCATTTACATTTTATTTTATTTTTTATTTCTTTCAGATTTTTGACCCGTTTTCTCCCCAATTTAGATCGGCAATTACCCAACCCGCACGTATCCAACCCGCCCCCCACCCCATTCAAACTACCATCTACCCACCCTAGAGAGCACCATCTACCCACCCTAGAGAGAGCATGGCCAATTGCGCTCTCTCTCTGGGCCCCGGCTGCTGATAGCTAGCAGCGTGTTCGGGATTCGAACCAGCGACCCTCTGACTACAGGATCTCATCTACATTTAATACAAGCATAAACGGAATGTGATCCTGTGTTTTCTGTGATCCGATTCCCTCAGGCAGGTGGAAATACGACGGTCAGAAAAAGGTTAATACGAGAAAAAATTATCTCGCTGTTCCACTGCATTGCAGAACCCCCACCGTTCCTCTAAAGCCCTAGAGCAGAACAAGAAACCGCTGTTTACAGGAAGTGAAACGGAAATGGTGGAAGGTAAGATCCACAGGCCAAGATGCACTCCTAAAAATAAAGGTGCACAAATGGTTCTTTGAGTGATGCCATAGAAGAACCACTTTTGGTTCCATAAAGAACCATGATTGTCATGAAGATGTGTGAGTGTGAAGAACGTTCTCAAGATGGCAAAGGTTCTTTATCAATTGAACATCTCAACAGGTCACATCTCACATCGCAAAAATGGTTCTTTATGGAACCAACATGGTTCTTTTTGTAGTACTGTGTAGAACTGTGTATTTCACAAACCTTGAACTGCCTGTTACTGAGCAAAGGGGTGCCGTTCAGTGCGCTGCCGTATTCCACGGCCCACCCCACTCCGCCAACGTAGCTCTGCTTGGGCAGGGGAGGGGAGGCTCCTGGTGCAGCCCGATAAAGGTAGGTTAGATCACCTGTAGCTTCAGGAGATAAGGGGCCTACGCCAATGCTGTGGGGGAAATCGCTCAGCCTTGCTCGGTAATCTCCAACACCATCTGGCCCTTAAAGGAGGCAGCGTAATAGGAGAGATGATGCTTTTGGGAATGTGCATTGGGCTCTTCACAGCATTGGGCTGACGCTCTTATGCACACACTGTTGGCCAACTATCGCTCATAAGCCTCTACTCTCACGGGAAGGCTTTACAGCTAGATATTGGGACAAAACATTGCTGTGAGGATTTGATTGCATTCAGCCACGAGAGCGTCAGTGAGCTCTGGTACTGATGTTGGATGATTAGTTCTGCCACTCCAACTCATTCAACCCAACCCAAGGTACTGGATGGAGGTCCATCACTCCTGAGAACACAGTTCCACCGAGCCAAAGCCCAATGCTGAAGTGCTTCATACCCTTCTAGCCTGAGATTAGCATTGGCCACGGTGACCCCAGAGCATCCCATTCTATTAGCTGTTCTAATATTGATGGTTATAATGCTAAAACTGTTACCTGTGAAGAGGATTCTTTGTCCAGACGCTCCTGGGGTTGCCCCCCTGTCATGAGCAGAACCCTTCTTCATGGACCACCCCCTCTTCGTTGAGCCCTCCTTTACCTCGTCCTCCCTCATCGCACTTCTTAATGTCCCTCTAGGGCAGACGACTCCCTCAGCTCCAGTTCTAAAGGCTACGTCACATGAAGAGCACGTGTGGAGGAGTTCCTAGGGTTGCCATGGTGCATGAGGTTGCCATGGAACCAGTGTTTACTGTAAACAGATCAGGATCAGTGGCTTATTTAAAGCAGCCTCTGAATGAAAATGACATTAAACATTAACATGAAAGCAATACGCCGGCTAGCATCTACTGTACCAAGCGGGGAGGGTAAAGCCTCACGCTGGATGAGTGTCTTATGCAGCTTAAATCTGAGTGGGAGTTTCTGCATCTCTAAATGATGAAAGGAGTAATTTCAGGAATTACACATTATCATCATTTCAGGTATTAATAATCACCATAAATTCAGTTATTAATAATCACCATCACTTCAGGTATTACCCATTACCCCTACTTTAGGTATTAATAATCACCATAAATTCAGTTATTAATAATCGCCATAAATTCAGGTATTACCCATTATCCCTACTTCAGGTATTAATAATCACCATAAATTCAGTTATTAATAATCGCCATAAATTCAGGTATTACCCATTACCCCTACTTTAGGTATTAATAATCACCATAAATTCAGTTATTAATAATCACCATAAATTCAGTTATTAATAATCGCCATCAATTCAGGTATTACCCATTATCATCATTTCAGTTATTAATATTCAGTTTAGTTACTATATTTACTATTATCATAAATTCAGTTATTGCCTGTTATCATTAGTTTTTAACCATTATCATTAACATCTTTAATTCAATTATTAACCGTTACAATTAGCTCAGCTATTAACATTATCATTAAATCAGTTTTTAACCATTATTATCTGGATATTTAATTTTTATAATTATATAATCTATTCAGTTCCTAACATTATCATCAAAACAATTATTAATCATTATTATCACTTAATAGCAGTTCAGTTATCAACAGTATCATTAGTTATAACCATTAGTGTTATAATTATTGTCATTATATTAGTTATTACCCATGATCATTGGTTATTAGTCAACATTATCATCAGTTCAGTTGGTTTAATACATGTAATTTAAAATAATGATTAAAAACTAACATAAATGGATAATAAATAATAACCAAAAACAGAAGTTGTTTATGTTCATATCAATATTACCATTATCATCAGATTATTCAGATCAGAATAATTTTTTATTTCTTCTTCAGGATGTGCATCTCTGTTGGGCCTTTTTGATTTTACATACCCATATATTCATTTTATATATTAATCTATTTTAAACATGTAACACTAATTAAATAGATAATATGATGGTAATATGACAAATATGATGAAAAGAATATTAATATTTGATGTTGTTCCGAGAAGAAAAAATCTTAAAATATCCAGATACAGTTTTAAATATTACACAACTTGGTGGGGAGCCTTTCAGTGGGGGAGCTGGTTTTCTCATAAATAAATAATCCACTAATGCATATGAGAGAGAGAGGAAGAGAGAGAGAGAGAGAGAGAGAGAGCGAGAGAGAGAGAGAGAGAGAGAGAGGAGAGAGAGAGAGAGAGAGAGAGAGAGAGAGAGGAAGAGAGAGAGAGAGAGACAGAGAGAGAAAGAGAGAGAGAGAGAGAGAGAGAGAGAGGAAGAGAGAGAGAGAGAGAGAGAGAGAGAGAGAGAGAGAGAGAGAGGAAGAGAGAGAGAGAGAGACAGAGAGAGAAAGAGAGAGAGAGAGAGAGAGAGAGAGAGAGAGAGAGGAAGAGAGAGAGAGAGAGAGAGAGAGAGAGAGAGAGAGAGAGAGAGAGGAAGAGAGAGAGGAAGAGAGAGAGAGGAAGAGCTCCCTGATAGCTTACACTGCCAGCTGCACAGTGTCCATCAGAGCTCAGAAGGGGGCAGTGACCGTCTTTTTGACAGCTCCAGGGTAGAGAGAAGCCTGCCAAGTACCTTTGCTGCCCCCAGTGGCCTCCACTTCAATGCCCTCTCAGGACAGACAGCAGCAGTATCTCACCCGTTTGTGATGCTGGGCCAAGATCTTCAAGAGGTTCTGAGGGGCCAGAAAGCCTGATCTAGATCTCAGTCGGCTAAAAGTCTGTAGACACCATCCCTCATGTTCTCTGAGATCAAGGGTATTAATAGGGATTTTAGGGATAATGATAATAGGCATCACTGTGGGAACTGATAGTTCTGCATCAACACATGTCGGTCTGTATGTGTGCAACTGAACACATGTGCCACCTAGGTGTGTAATTAGAAGTGGTGTCCAGATACGATTGGACACATAGTACATGTCTAGCAACATCTGAGGTCCTTCAGTCTGTGGAGAAGGAGAAGATCTGCTCTTTTAAGTTCTCAAGGTCGAGGGTAACGTTCCTTTGATCCATTGTTGACATGATTGTGTCCTGAAGTTCCTGAGAAGGCCAATGAAGATCTCTGGACTCATGGTCATTCTCATATTACCATGCTGGAAGCAACCGTTGAAGGTGGGAAGATTGAGGCCTTGAGGGGATGCACAAGGTCAGCAATCATACTCCAACAGTCTGTGCCATGCATACCATGATGGATTGCTAATAACAGGCCCAAAGTTTCCCAAAAAAACATTCCCCACCTCCACCTGCCTGGACTGCTGCATTGACAGTTCGCTGGTTTTGGTCCAGCGGAAACCGAGATTCATCAGAGCAGGCCAGGTTTTTGCAGTCTTCAGCTGTCCAGTGTTGAGTGTTGAGCCTGTGCTGAGCCACTGCAGCCTCAGCTTGAACCCGACGTGGTCTTCTGCAGTAGTAGGCCAACCTCCTCAAGGTGGGACGTTGTGTTGAGCATTTGGAGATGCTTTTCTGCTGCAGTCGTAGAGCTTATCGGGTCTCTGAGCCACTGTAGCTCTTCTGCCAGCTCTCATCAACCAGGCGTTTCCATCTACAGCCACCCGCTGGATGTTTTTCAGCAGCTCCAGAACCACTCAACCCAGCCCTTCTAGCACCAGCAACCATGCCATGCATTTCCACATCTACATTACCTAAAGCTGGTGGTCATATCTGCATGATGCTATGCACTGCACTGTTACCACATGATTGGCTGATCAGATTAGAAATGCATGAATGAGAAGGTCTGCAGATCCTCCTGATAAATAACTGAGAATCTCTGACGTTTAAAAACCCCATGTAGTTCTGTGTACACTCAGCGGATGGCGACAGACTACGTCCTATTCATTGTACGGCATTGTTCCCTGCCTCCATTATTAGCCATTGTGCTGAATGCGTTATTTCATCCCCCACCCGTATTCCGACCGCACCCCGCCTTCCGTGCCACGATTGGCTAATACGTGTCGCCTCTGTGCGCTAGGATTGGCTACTCGCTCACACTCACAAGCGAACCGCCCGCCTACCCAACCGTAGCGCAGTGTGCGAGTTGACTAGTAGCCAATCCGGACGCAGGGGAGGCGGGATTTGTCCTAAAACGGGTGGGAATAGAAATGAACGCTAGCTGCCGTGGCTTGAATGGACTCGCCCATGTACGCTCTCCCGAGGCGGTCACCATGGTGGTGGGATACAACAGTGGAGACGGCAGGCAGTTCGTTTGTCCCCCCCCCTCGTTTCCAGCCTGAAATAACAACAACACGTTTGTAAATTAGGGTCTTAAAACGTCGTATGGTTTCCGGAAGGACGGACTGGTCAGTCGCTTGACGCTGAACCGCGGTATGGACACCCCCCAGAAATGGGAGAGCTAAGCGGGGCGACGGAGTGCTAGAAATGCCTTTCCTCCAGCGTCTGGAACAGCGGGGAAAACAGCAGTGACCGCGGCTGTCAGCCCGTTATAAAGTGCACAGAGGCCGGGCTGCGACTTCCCGAGGCTTGTCTGCTGATAGTTCAGCCTTAAAAAGACCCGAAGCGGTGCTGTAGGGTCGCGGCCGGGCAGCTGAGGAAAGCCCGGGGCTCGGGCCGTGGCCTTGGGGAGGGAGGGAGGGAGGGTGTCTGCACGGCCGCCGAGGAGACGCTCAGGAGGCGGGCGGGCGGTTGTTGTTGTGCCGCCGCCGACGACGACGCTGCTGCTGGGGCTGGAACTGCTGGAGCTGCTGGTGCTGCTGCTTCTGCTGGAGGGAAGAAGTTCCAGGCTGGATTTTGGGCTGTGATCTGCTCTAAACAAACCAAAACAATGGCCTCGTACGTGGATAACAGCTTTCGGCAGGCGGTCATGATGAATCCGGCTGAAAGGACGCAACAGGTCAGGAAGGCTCCTGCCCTTTAAGCAGGCATTGTGTCAGCTGCAGCTTATAGTATTCCCACTATCCCCACTGTGTTATGCACTGTGTAGCTGGCTGGGGCTTTTGTTTTCTTTGCTAATAGGCTAAAAAAAAGCCTGCTGGCAGGGGTTGTAACCTATTCCCGTTAGATGCCATCATTACACCACTGGTAGGAGCTCCCTTTTCCACTCAGCAGCACATTTTCTAGGCCAGGCCTGTTTAAAACACTCCCATGATGGGTTAAAGGAGGTAGATGCAAAAGTGCATGGTCCCTGAACCTGGAAACACAACACATCACATCACATGTAATGTAGGGCACTTCCACCACATCCACTTCTTGCATCCCCCCCCCAGCATCCCCTGCATCCTCCCCAGCATCCTCCCCAGCATCCTCCCCAGCATCCTCCCCAGCATCCTCCCCATCCTTTGTCATGGACAGTGCCTGCATCCTTGTTAGTGTTTTTTTCACGTAGCGGCGGCGGCTTCAGATCGATGACGGTGTTGAGTTTTTTTGCAGTGTAATTGTCTCCACTTGCATTGACCGGGATGGTTTGGTGATTCACCGATCTGGACAACAATGGGCTTCCCTGATCAATACCAATTAAACGCTGAAGCAGACAGTTGCAGTGGCGATGGGCTGTGCACAGGCTGCTACGGCTGTCAGAGAGCGATACCTTCCCGTATACCTTCCCGTCCTCTGTGTTTAAGTGGACCAAACAATGGCATCGTTTAATCTGACGGCCGAATGTCCGTCCGGCTCTTAGTGCAATGCCCGGCCGTGGCCGACAGTTGTGAAAGACCCGAGGTTTTGACAGTGGATGTGTGGAAAAAGGTCAGCGGGTGAGGCCTTTGTGACCAGTCCACCTCTGAGACGACCAGTTCGTTTAGAGGCTCGAACCTTCATTTAAAGAGCCCTTATTATATATATTATATATATATATATATATTATATATCTGTGATCTTTGATCATCTTTTGATGTTTGCGTGGGTTTATGGACCAGAAACTTCAATGGCAGTTTGACGTCACTGTCATGACCCCCCCAATTGTGTCCAAATGTTATGACGAATGGACCAATAGAAATGCTCCTAAATAATAATAATAATAATAATAAAAAGCTTTTTTTTGCTGTTTTGGAGATGCAAGGTTTTCACATGACCTTGACGATATGCAAAAAAAATCCCTATGCTCATTGGCTGCCCTGTGTAGCAGTCGGGGGGGTTGAAACACTCCTTATAGCCTCAGTGTGAATGGGCGGAGCTTAACTGCTGTAGACTGAATATGCATATGATATTTTAATTGTGACATCACAGGAACCCTGATTTCCAGACTTCCTGTTTTTTCAGTTTAGTCTCATGAACTCTCTCATTGCACATTTTGAATCCGGTCACTGTTGACGTCCAATCAAAATGTATGTCTAATCTCGCTGTAGAGATGATGAAAATGGCAAGGGTGCTTTGGGAAATGGTGATGTGCTGTACGGAGGATCTTTTTGAAGGGTAGGTGGGAATGCAGGGGGCACATAAAGCAATTAGCCTAACAGGGGGGGGGGGGTGTGTGTGTGTGTCACCTTGACCTTTGGGACCCTGCAGTTCAATGAGTAAGCAAAACTCGGGCCTCGATTTGAGGGTGTGGGGTGACCATAGAATCCCCCCTGTGCCCTTGACTGCCCTTACCAAAAAGCATCCTATGATCTCGGAGGGGGTTTATCATAGAGCTGGGCAATATGACGATATTTTATCGTATTGTGATGAATCTTATCTTGATGCATAATAAGCTTTTCTAAGCATATAGAGGAGACTGTTAGTGCTTAATAAACACTGATCAGCTGCAGGTTTCATTACGGACAGTGTGATTAGACTGGGTTAATCAGATTAGAAATCACTGCATTCAGCACAGGAGAGAAGAATCGGTGGCTACTGATGTATGAAGCCTGTGATTACGTATATTGTGATAAATAAATATAATATCATAATATCATGATATGGTATTTTTATCGTGCACCCAGACCTAATTTATCTTGCTTCTTTTTGCAAAAAAATGCGTTCTGATTGGCTGCCCTGTATTGTGGCTTGAAACACTGCTTATAACTTCAGCTTGAGTAGGTGAGGATAAACTGCAATTGGTTTAATTGGTGGATAAAATGGAGTAAAGGTGAGGTGTACCCAGTAAAACCAGGGGGGGGGGGTTGTTTAGGAACAAAAATCAAGTAAAGTCAACCCAGGAATTTACGTCCATAAGTAATTTCCATGGGAATTACTGGAATGCCCACGGGAAACGATGCATTACCTTGAAATACATTGACGTCTACAAGCTTATCTTGTAAAAAAGGGTTCTTTGACTGGAAGCCTTTTTGGTGAACTCTGTATAGATTGTCTACCAGAGGCTGTTCTTTAAGTCCAGCTTGAATAGCCAGGGCTAAACTGCGGAGGGTTAATTGTTGGATAAAATATAAATGTAGTTTTTGTGATGTCACGAAATAAGGAAACCCAAAATATGCAGTTTTAGGAGCTTGGTTGGAGTGGATGGGATCTTTTGAAGTCTGCACTTATTCATTTTCTTGATTTATTTGAATAATATTGACCCTGTAAACAAATCCTGATAGGGTGGTGATGCCTGATAACTGGCTGCCCTGAATTGTGTCTCATTTAGCTCATATCAGTCCGGCCTGAAACACTCCGTATAACTTCAGCTTGAATGGGCGGGGCTAAAGTGTGGGTAAATTAGGCTGCACTGGTGGATGAAATGTAAATGTGATTGTTGTGATGTCACAAAAACAATCCCAAGGCTGGTGATTGGCTGTCCTGCATCGTGGCCTCTACAAAAAACAGCCCAATCTGAGATGCTCTGTACACCTACAGCTTAGGCTTGAATGGGCGGGGCTAAACTGCAGTAGGCTGCACTGGTGGATTATTTGTAAATGTGATTTTTTGTGAGGTAATAGATTCAGTAAATTGAAAGTGAGTCTAGTTTCCATGTGTGGACTTATTAATAATACAACTTCTTAATAGTCTTTTTTTTTGGTGGGGGCGAAAGGGTGGGGGGTGGGATCATGAATGGGCCCTTTAAACGTTAAGATGTCTATACCTGATCGCAGTATACGGCCTAATCATCGCTAGTATTATCCGCACCTGGCTTTAAGCAGCAACGGTCAGCAGAAGTAGCCGATGGTCAGTGTGGTATTCATTAGCGAAGCAATAGCCGGCCTGCAAATTCGGCGCAGCTGCATTTCCCAGTGATTACGTGATATCCTGCGTCCGCTCCCAGTGACTGATGGAGCCTTTAAATCAGTCACACTGCTGCACTCAGGCTTGGCCACCGTTCAGCAGCCTCACTACTTCAGCCTCGCTGTTGCTGCTGGAGTCAGATTGCTCCTCGAACAAGGGACGATTCAAGGGCTCAAGCTCTACAGCGACCGCTGGTTAGCTTTTTTCCGCCATCCTATAGGCTGTTTCGCTGTTCGGGGGCGTGATGTAATCGGTCAGGTAACGAGGGATCTGACAGGGCCTTGGGTGAGGCGAGGTTACGGTGTGGAAGTCGTTTGTCTAAGGCCTGACGCCGGTTAAACTAATGGAGCTGGCACTCTCCTTATGGTGTGCCTGCACATGCTCTCTGCGGCCAGCATTAACGCGTGCCAGTGGCCAGCGTGGATTTGACCGTCTTAAGGCCGCTAATCTCACTGTAGAGACGATGGAGATGGCAAAGGTGCTTTGGGAAATGGCGGTGGCTGTAGAGGGGGTAGGAGGGAATGCAAACGACAGAGAGGCAATTAGAGGGACAGGGGAAGGGCACCTTGACCTTTGGGACCTTGTAGTTTATACAAGTAAAGAAAAGCTCAGGGCTTGATTTGAGGTTTGAGGGGGTGCTGCCCCCTTCCCATTGAAGAAATAACAACAAAAATACCCCCTATGCTCTTGACGACCCTTACCTATCCTTGACTAGTCTTCCCTTGTGGTAATTTCCTTTGCGAGGTGAGGTGTACCCTGTAAAACTGGCACTTTTACCCAGGAAGTAAGGATCTGGGGGGTTTAGTGGGAACCTAAGCTGGTGCCGAAATCGTAGTAAAGGAATTTAATCGACCCAGGAATTTACCTGCATGAGATTTCCAGTCGATGCATTTCCCTGTGGAGCTCTGCATAGATAATCTACCCGAGGCTGGTCTTTAAAACTGTCGGGAAATTTATATGTAAAACCATTGCTGTTGTTAAAGACCCTTTGAAGAACCCCCTTGTTTTTAAGTACAGTCAGAAAAATTGTGTTTTTTTTTGTATTTCTTATTTTAATTTAGTTATTGTGGTAAAATCTGATGTTGTAAAAAAATGACGTCATATGTTGTGGAAATTGACTGATTAAATATATGTATATACAGTGAGTGTAGAATCAGGACGCACTGTACTGTTCCCAAGTTCCCATGTTTTTATTGTTATTGCTATATAAAATATGAGGCTTTTGTTCTTGTTGGATGCGCTGTGTTTTTTCCCCCACTAGATGCACAATCACTTTCAGGGCATTTTGGGGCGAAACATGTATTAATATTTTTCCCCAGCAGAGTAACAATAAAAAAGCTATTATAGGATATTTATATTCATATTCATGTGTTTTAAAATGATAATAAATATTATTTTAGATTTTTTGGTGACGTCATCAGTGAAGAGAATAATTGGAGACCTACTTCACTAGATGTAGTGCTGAAAAATTGCACAGTAAATGATTAAAATGTAATTGTAAAATGATTGTATTGGGGGATGTTGGTGCCCGTTCTAATGCATATGGTGTACACTGCTCCCCCACCCAAAATGCATAACTTGAAGATTCCCGTAATTATATTTGTGGGAGTGTGGAAGGGGCTCAAGTTGCCTTTGATATGATGTATGTTTTTCGTACCAGACCAACACGCAACTTCGCCTGAAAGCAAGTTGAGCACTAAGGAGGGGCCTCTGCAGAAATGTCCTCCCTGAAAAGGAGCCCACCCCACAGGTGCCCCGAACCCGCCATCACTACTGAGATGTTGCACAGTTGGACTGTTGGGCAAGGCTTGAGCTAAATATGTCTGTATCATCTGCTAATGTGTCTTTTTGAAGGCCCAGACCTTCTCCTCCTGGACCGATTGCGTCTTTCCTGCCTTGGGCAGGATGGGGAAGCGCATACGAGAAGCCCGGCAGCACTTAAAGGAAAACAACAGGGCTTTATTTTAGGAAAATTGGTCTCCTGACCCTGTTCCCCCTTTTGTTGGCTGCTGATAGCCTGTCTCTGCACATGTGCCAGTCATTGGGGCTGCAGGTGCTTTATGGCCTGCAGAGCCTTTAGCATCAGCATGCTGTGCTAATGGTCCCATCACACTCATTTTTATCTCCGCCAACAAAGCGGCAGCACCGCCTCGCTCTTAGTTGTTGAACGCGGCCAAACACGTGGAATATCCGCAGGCCGTCTGCTGATCTGGTGGCTGTTATCTAAACACGGCGTTTTTTGGAGGCGCTGTGATATTTGTCCGCTTTCCAGTAAGGAGGAACAGCTTCTGTACTGTGCCGAGTGATTTACAGACGCTCGCTCGGGGCTCAGGGACCTTTGGTGTTTTTCCGAGCCAGAGCGTCTGTCCGTAGCCCCCGGGCTCGCACTCGGCCTGCCAGCGTAAATGGAGTCACATGTTCTTTTTGTGTTGACTGCGGACGGAGTCCGTGTCCTCAGATAAACGGTTTTGCACATACACACATACACTGACGCTCGTCTCCGTTTTTATACACAGTGGCTAGTTTCAGCCGCCCAAGGCTGTTATTGACTGAGGCTTTCCTTCATGGGATACACTCCTTCACGCCTTTATGTCTGGATTCGTGGGGCGGCCTGTATATGACCTTTAGTGCACAATGGGCAACATGAGTGTATTAAGCCTGGAACGATTTCGGTATGTGCTGAAAAAGGCAAATGCAGAAGGCACCCTTATATCTTTATATATATATTTATTTTTATCTTTTATTTATTTATTTATTTATTTATTTTTCCTATTTTTTTAAAATAAATTTTATTTATTTATTTTTTATTGTAATCTGATGTTTGCTTCCAGAATTATTTATTTATATATATATTTTTTTTTTAAGCAGTGAAGTGCCCCCTATGTCACTGGCTGCAACACAAGCTCAAAGCTTGACTGATCCACCACCATGCTTAACAGTTGGTCTTGGTTTTATTTTTCAATTAATAATTATTTGGCCTAATTTTCCTCCCCAATTTTCAGGGCTTTTTCACATTTGTCCTTAATACCCGAGTTCGCACCCAGGGCCAATCCCCTTTTTGGGGAGGGGCTTATTATCGCTGGGTCGCTGATTCCGTACGTCACTTTTCTGCACCTGTTTTTGCTAAATACGGAGCTAGGTTCATCTGCTTATGGCTTATTCCTTATTTTCCTTGGATACAAACACTCACGTGGAGAGGAACAGCACTTTCTGGAGTCGTGACATTTCGCCAGGCAGCTGTTCTCATAGGGGAAAGTTATTTATCTATCTATTTATTTATTTATTTATTTATTTATTTATTTTAAAGCCATGCATGCGATAAGTAAAAGCAGTCATGTGACTAAAAGAACCAATCAGTAGAGCGGGTAGCTTCCACACCTGCAGCAGACTGAACCAGACCTCGCTAGAAGCGAACCCCAGACCACTTCCCAGATTTCTGGGCCACTTCCAGGGAGAGCCCAGGAGCAGTCCAGAGAACTGACCTCCATCAGCGGTTCAACTTGTGAGCTGCCGAATGTATTGCGAACTGAACAGCGGCGTGTAAACGGAGCAGCGCTCCCAGTCTGGATCTGTATACCGAGATTTCTTATCCCATATGTGAGGTGGTGGCTTAGCGGTTAGAGGGCCAGGCTATTGATCGCAGGGTTGTTGGTTCAATGCCCACTGTTGTGTAACCCTGGGCGCTGCAGCAATGGCTGCCCACCGGTACAGGCTGGTGTGTGCTGTATCGCTGTGTGTGTTTGCTCACTAGTGTGTGTGTTTGTGTTTGTTAAAGGCTGAACTCTCTGCTGGAACTTCTAAAAGGTTGACAGACATTTTTGGAATGTGTCAGATGTCGCTTTTTCAATGACGAAGCCCCACGGCCGAGGACAGGGGCAGAGGACTGTGATAATGAATGTGCAATACACAGTTTATAAACAGACCCACTGAGTCATCGCCGGCGCCGCCGCCTGGCCATGTGATGTTGAGTTGCACCGTTCCACTCAGACACTGAAGGTCAGTGATGTATTGCCTCTACAGTCTACAGGCCGGTCTGCCTAATTGACCTGTTTTCAGGACACTGTCGTTTAGCGCTGGTCTAGTTTGACTGTGCAGAAATGATGGGGCTGGTCCAGCGGGTCTGATAGGTCCGTCCAGCAGCTTTTTAAAAGTAAACTGATTTGACTGAGGTCCACTCCGTTGCCGGACCACCCCCTTTTTTTAATCTGGACACAACGACTTGTGTGTTGGCAGGGGAATCTAATAATGCGAACCACCGAGACCACACAGCTTTACGCTTCAAAAGCACCAGCAGGGCTTCGTTTGGGACTGCGGGCGTGGCTGCTGGCTGTGAAAACGTCTTTTTTAAGCTTAAAAACGTATTTTCCACGCTGTAGTGCATCAGGACTCTCGCTTGGTTCACGTTCTTGGATTTCTTCTAAGATCCAGAGGTAGGACACTTCCTCGTTCTTCATACTTGTGCAGCTATTGGTGGAGGACTAGCGTGGACCAGGCTTGTCTTTTAAGATCGTCTTCAAGGACACTTTAGATTAAATCTAGGCGCTTGCAGCCATAACATTAAAACCACCTTCATAGTATTGTGTTGGTGCCCCTCGTGCCACCAGAAGTGCTCTGACCCATCAAGGCATGGACTCCACACAACATAGCCAGCATTGCCTTTTGTGTCGCCCTGCTGTGGGATCCAGGAAAGGACATCCAGTGAGAAGGCGACAGCAACGTGGGCACCTATGGCGGATCGATGCGTGATCTATGGAGGTCTTGCCTCACTGGTCACTTTCGCAGGTCTTGTGGAATCCGTGCCTTTTGGTGGCAGAAGCGGGACTATGTACTGGTTACTGTGTAAAAGGGGGTGTATTGTTACACTGTTATTACAAAGCATCTGGTAGCTGATTGGATGTAAACCTGTTATGTCATGATTTCATTTCTTTTTCTAATTAACCCCTTAAAGCCTAGGCTTGGTTTTAGATTTGAATTTTGAGACCTATTGTTCATCATTTACTATGAATCATGAATCATTCAGTATCCACTATGAGTGATTCAGTATCCACTATGAGTGATTCAGTCTCCACTATGAGTGATTCAGTATCCACTATGAGTGATTCAGTATCCACTTTGAGTGATTCAGTATTTAGTCAGTGTTTAGTATTCAGTAATTAGTCAGTACCTACTATGCATTTTCAGTTATCTGCTTTATATATTTTTTGTTCACATTGGATTTAGTAACTACTATGAGTGATTCAGTATCCACTATGAGTGATTCAGTATCCACTATGAGTGATTCAGTATCCACTTTGAGTGATTCAGTAATGCACTATGAATTATTCCGTAATGCACTATGAGTGATTCAGTATCCATTATGGATTATTTAATATTCACTAGAAATTATTCAGTAACTGCTGTAACTTTTATAGTACCCACTATGAATTATTCAGTTATGTGCTTTAAATATTTAGTATGCACTACACATTTAGAAACTGCTATGAATTATTCAGCATGCACTATGAATTATTCTGTAACTACTAAAATCAGTATTTACAATAAATTAGTCAGTACCCACTATGAATTATTCAGTTCCTGCTTTAAATTATTCAGTATTTACTATAAATTAGTAACTACTATGAATTATTCCGTATCCACTGTGAATTACTCAATATCCATTAGGAATTATTCAGTAACTACTGTGACTTTTTCACTACCCACTATGAATTATTCTGTAACCACTAGAAATGATTCAGTGTCCATTCTGATTTACTTATTTATTTATTTATTATTTTTCTATAAATGATTACTCTGTATCCACTACTAAGTATTTAGTAACTACTATAAACTATTCAGTATCCACTATGAATTATGAGGGTGAGGATCTGAAGGGTGCGTGGAGGCCTTTAAGGTGTAAGTTTTTATTTTTACTGATGGTTCAGTATTTCTTCGCAGCTTCCCGTGAATGTTCCGCCGCTGCGTTTTGTCCTTCGCGACTTGTTCACTAACCTCGGGGCGGGTGCCGTATCGCCCACGCTTACGGCCTAACGCAGCATGGCATGTCGTCAATATTGTGCAGCCTGGCTGTGTAGTCTCAGTGCCGCACAAGGCCGTGTCTTGTCGAGCGCCTAGACTTCAGGGTCAGGGAGGGAGGGGAACGGAGCTGCCCTTGAATGTGAATGTGCATTTTGTGCCTGTCCCGAGGCTTCGCCGTGTTTGATGCCAACTAATGCTGGACTACAGGAGTGCTTATCAGGCCCTGTCCCTTCCGGAGCTTCTTTTGATCGTTCGGTCAGGTCCGCTCGTGTCGGTGCTGCGCCCGGGCCGTGTTTATCCTGCAGTGACCTGCTTTGATCTGCTGAAAACCCCCTCCCGATCCACTCGTGACTCCTTCGCTGTGATCTCCATCAATGGGAGGAAATCTCATCTTTTGAAGGCAGCGCTGGAAAATGCATGGGAAGATCTGCCGTCTCGTTAGAATGTATAATTAATTGTACATTAACACGGATTGCAGGTTTGACCCATATAGTTTAAATTATGAAGGCGTTAATTAGGAGTGAGCTGGTTACTCACAGCTTTTCCTAATGAGTGCTGAGTTCTGCCTCATATGATCACCATAGAGAAGCACTGTCAATTGAACAGGACGCTCGGGAGCCCCGGGTCACCATGCCCAGCTAGAGGGGTACAAAGCCCCCCTGGCATTGAGCAGTGGAGCTGCATCTCTATTAAGTGGTGAAACTCCTCCTCCATCCTATTCAGCATCAGTACCTCACCTTACTAATACTGGGAGCTGATTGGTCTGGTAGGTCAGTCAGACTGGACACTATAATACTATAAATTCTACAATTTTACTGAGGTTTCCTGTTGTTTATTAGCTCATCTTAGCAAAGTTATGGGGTTGTATTGTTAATAGATACAAAGACCAGGTCAGTTTCGGGCCGATCGTCAGCATTAGGAGAGTCGTGTCGGACCGGGGGTGGTAATAAACCTAGATCGGGACAAATCCCTTATATGGATCTCTGTGTGATGAGTTTTTACTGCGTTTCAGTTGATATTCGTGGTCGTGTTGGATCTAGCCCCCTTTTTCTAACGTGTGAAATGTGTGCAGTTTTAATTTTCAGTAATAATTACAGGCCTGCAGACTCTCTGCAACCGCAGGAGCCTTAAGACTGATGCTGATGCGCCTCGCTTTTGCTCCCATCCTCTCATCTTTCTTTAATGCAGCTCCACGAGATATTTTTAAACCTTTTTGGAGGAGAGACGAGGCCTCGTCATTTCTCTCGCGCTGCCCTTGGGTGGAGAATGCCGGGGATCTGCATAATGCAGGGTGCCACGGAGGTTTCGCATCACTTGCGCTACATGCCTCACTCGCGTCCTACACAAGCGCCTGGCAAACGAGCGACCCCGGACCGCACACGCATTCCTCCAGTGTCGTTACAGAAATGTCAAGGCTAGTGAAATGTAAATCACCCTGAATTCATCTTTCTGAGACGCAGTGGACGTGCCAGAGACATTCCTTGCGGTGGAAAGAGAGGAGCATTTGGGGGAAAGTATCTCGGAGGCTTCCATGACGCATCTTGGTGCTGTCAGTGGGGTGTACATGCAGGAAAGGAAGCAATGCTGAGGCACGGACACGGACACTGATCCAAGATCTGCTGTTAAAAAGCTAATCCAGAGCTCGTTGAAGGGGAAAGTCTTGCATGGCTGGTCTGGGATCAGCTCTAGCAGAGCGTCTTTGCGCACTCCTGTAATCCTTCCTGTGCCTGAACCTATTTGAGTCTGGTGAGTGTGGATCAAAGCATGAGCTGATTAATGACCTGATTAAGAGGTCTAGGAACCCCCCACTGTTCTCCTCCCACACTGGGCTAAGGCTTGTTTACCAAGACCTCCTTACTCCTTCTCTCAGTATGTAGGCCGCCCTCCACAAGCAAGGTCCGCGAACGCAGTCCTGGAGCGCCGGCTGCGATCATATGCTCCGCTAAAGGCAAAGTTCAGCTGTACTTGCTGTCAATGGAAGCTGGTTAGCCAGTTAGCCTGACATCAAGCCGTCTGGCAGCTTGGCCGTTCATTCAAGAACCTGTACGTCTGAACTAGCCGATTTAGGCCGGCCTGTCCTCATTCAGTTGGAGCCGGCCTAACGCTGGAGAACTCGCAGTCGCACCATTAATGCTCTAGCCCTGTTTTGAGTCCCACAAGCTGTAGTTTTTGGCTCTCGCAGCTGCAGTAGTGTAGACACATGAGCCTGGTATTGGATTCCACTCCATCACGGACAATGGCAGGCAGCCAGTTAGAGCGCCGCGATCATGAGGTCATGTTCCTTCCTGCTCTTTATGGCGGTACAGACCTGTTCTGCACCATATGTTTATGATGTTCGGCGAGAATGTAGTCTTACCAGTGTCCACATTTTTCCACATGAAAACCTCTCAACCATCCTAAACGGCCGTAATTCACCTCGTCTCTCACTTTAAGCTCCTTAAATCCGTTCGAGTGAGTTGGGGAATATATCTCTCTTGTTATTTCAGTCACTTTGGTCTGTCAGGTTGAATACCCTTTTAGCGTTTGCAGCTTAGAGAGATGTATCTGTATCGATGGGTATTGATATACAGCTAACATCAGCAGAAAACGCTGAGGAGGAAATGATGCCGTGTTTATTGACTTAACTTCAATTCAAGAATTCAGCTCATTTTAAAACATATTTGGATATTTTAGTGAATAAGCACCGTGCTGACTGATACTCTTGGCAGCCAATAGATTGTTTTGCTTCTTTATTAAAGCTTTGTAGTTTTTTACAGAATAAAATATTGGATCAGTATTGGTATCCGCTGTTACTCAAGGCTTCCCTGTCAATCTCAGAGCAGATAAAGTGGCAAGAAACATCACTTTTTGAGAGTAAATATTATAAATATTGTCCAAAACTGGCTTCAATCTCAGTATTAAACATTCAAACCAAAATAAATAAAGAAATAAATGATCAGTGTTGGCTGATACTCAATCATCTCAGTAATCATCTGTATCAAAAAGACAAAGTGTTCTAGTTTGTTTGACGTTTTGTTAATCAATTTTGGTAATTTATCATAAAACAGTATTGATATTGGAGCATACAATGTTTTTACAAAGTTTTTTCCCCTTATTTTAAAGAATAAATATTAAAAATATCGCCCCAAAACTAATTTCAGTGAACAAATCATACATCAAGTGGTATCATACCACGTCTGGTTTATGGCCTTGAGCCCTAGGTTTATTATTCAGCTATTATTCCAAATGTAGAAACTGAATGATTTGGAACCTATTTGGTTAAGCATATATTGTGGAGTCCCACAGGGCTCTATTTTGGGGCCTATAAAACTGCTGTTAATTATGATAATAATGTAGTTATGAGAGTGACACACTGGGTGTGGGCATACTGAGTCTAGGGGTTAAAGTTTAGTTTAGTTATTGAAGTTTAGTAGCTTTTAAAGATGGAATTTGGATCCATATTGGCTGATATTCCGAGTTTCTACATTGGTATCGGAAAAGTGGTATTGTGCCATCTCTTGTTTCCATTTTTTTTCTTATTATTATATTTAGATATTATTATTATTATCATTATCATTATCATTATTATTATTATAAAATTTATTAATTTTCAAAGAAAATCTTTTTTTCCCTCAAACTTTAGTTTATTTTAAGTTTAACTTTAATAGTTTTTATCTTCTATGTATCAATTGATCCTCAAGACGTTTGCCTAGTTATGAAAATGTGTGGCAGAATTTGGATCAGTATCAGTTCCTGCAGGTATAAAGGAATCGTTCATTTACGAAAGGGAAAGAGCTGCTTCTGCTTTTACAGGTATTACGGCCACTCTGCCTCTCTTGGCTCCGGGCCGCGAGTCTCATGCCCGACTGAAGGTGTAGAATGACCGCCACAATGCAACTGCTGTGTGTGTGATTGCTTCCCTGTGCCTTACGCTTCACCTGTGACTGCTCACGTTCACAGGCCTATTCCTGGAGAGTTCCCGTCCTCCTCCAGACTCGCGCTAATGTAATTCCCTCAGGAATGTCTGACCGTTATTTTGTGTAGTTTTTTTGTTTTGTTTAGCTTTGCTTGTTCTCTCCTCCCTTCCTCTGGCTACGTCGGTTCGGCGGTGGTGGTAAAGATGAAGTGATGTATTATCATGGCGTTTAGTTTGTCTGTAGTTAGAGGTTTGGCTCGTTTACTAAATCAGATCGGTATTGGCAGATACTCAAGATTTAAATATCGATATCGGTTAGAGCTGTAGGGCAATATGACAATGTTTTATCGTATTGTGATATATTTTGTTATCGTGGTACGCAGTATGCTTTTATGAGTGTATCGTGAATATCGCCAGCTCTTAAAGAGCGCTGATTAACTGCATATTTCATTACAGTGAGTGTAATCTGTCCCATTTAATTAAATGGAGTGAACCATGTTTTAAGTAAAAGTCACGGTACTCAGTGTGGGAGAGTATTTGGTGGCAGTTTTATAAGAAAATGATGCTGTTGGTGCATTTTGTCGACATGACAAGTATTGTATATCGTAAAAAATATCTTTAAATATCGTGATATATATTTTTTCCCATATCGCCCAGCTCTAACATCGGTACTGATTAAGGCAGAGTATTTGTTGGCAGTTTTAAAAGAAAATTATGCTGTAGATATTTTGTCTACATAACAAAATATCACGATATTAGAGCTGGGCGATATGGGAAAAAATTATCACAATATTTAAAGGCATTTTTTACGATATGTGATATTTATCTCAATATTTTGTCATGTAGACAATCAGTACCGATATTAGAGCTGGGCGATATGGGAAAAAATTATCACAATATTTAAAGGCATTTTTTACGATATGTGATATTTATCTCAATATTTTGTCATGTAGACAATCAGTACCGATATTAGAGCTGGGCGATATGGGGAAAAAATTATATCACAATATTTAGACAAGATATTTTTTACGATATACGATATTTATCACAATATAATTTTTTCCCATATCGCCCTACTCTAAAATTGGTACTGATTAAGGCAGAGTATTATGTTGTTGGTGCATTTTGTCTACATGACAAAATATTGTGATAAATATCGTATATATCATAAAAAGTGCCATTACATATCGTGATATCATTTTTTTCCCCATATCGCCCTGCTCTAATATCGGTACTGATTAAGGCAGAGTGATATTGAGTCATCTCTAGTTTGAGTCTGAAAAAATATTAAACATTTTTAGTGGACATCGATATTGTCCAGTACAAAATACTATCAGAAGATGAATCGGTGATGAGTGATTTGTCATTGATGAAGATGACGATGAAATCTGGATCAGGATTGGCCGATACTCGCGATGATGTATCAAAGTATCGCCCACTCCTGCAGTGTAACAGGTCCTGAAGTCAGCCTTCAGGCCCCTTCAGATTTACACTCTTTCTAGAACAGTGAGATTAGGCGTCACCTCAGGTCACTCTGCAGATTTAAGAGTTTATCCACACCACCCACCCACACACCCACCCTCCTCATGGGGGGGGGGTATAACATGCATTACTGCTCATCTCAAACAGGCTGTATGGAGGGAGTGTGTGAGGGAGTAAGTGTGGTCCAGCCATTCAGCTGGCCAAAACTCTTAACCCTTAGTAATAGTTATGGGTTCTGATCAGGGCTGAGCCATTAATTGAAGTTGAATCAGAATCAATATTTAGAATTTCTAATCAATGTAATCTTAGTTATTAGTATTTTTTATTTATTATTAATAAAAACTGTTATTCAATTTATATTTAATCAAAAATATTGACTCCGGGTGGTCACATGACTCATTCTGTGACATGGAAGCAATATGGGGCAGAACTTAAATACTGGGCCAACTAAGCAGCTCGATATTATCGTTCAATAATCGAGATAAAATGCTGTTAATTAATGAGTCGGAGTGTTTTTGTCGGCGGAGCGATTCGTTGTTGGGACGGTTTTAAGCCAGTCTGCTGTTGGAACCGCATTAGTCTTCTACACCCTGAACACTGCCCACATCTCCAGGTTAGGACTTGCTCGAGGAAGGATCGTCGGAGGGACGTGTCGCTGCTTGTTGATTTTGTGGCCTTTAGGCGAAAGCAGGCCTGCAAGATAACGATCACTTGCAGCCATTACATATTGCAGACAGTAATTCAGCCTCAGCCTCAGCCATGACCGCCGTTTACAGTGGCTGTTCTTAAGGCCGAGATGTGGGTATCACTCACTCAGTCACTTACTCTCTCTCACTCTCTCTCTCTCTACAGTCCACAGCGCTATCGGGTACGATAAGATACGCTTACACCAACATAGCCTTATCTTTATTGCGTGTGGTTTTATGATACCGAAAGTGCTTCGTGCTCAGATATGCTGGTATTCGTGAACAGTTCACGGAAGGATTTTGACTGGACTGAAATTTAGGACTGCCAGTGGTGTGTAGATCCTCCTCTGGCCTTGATGACCTTCTCACAAGGCTAGGCATATTTTCATAACTGACATTTCCTCTGAAAGAACTACTGCAGAGGGGTTTTCTTCTCCACACGTTTCTCAAAACCCTTTAAATACACTTTAAATATGGTGGTATGTTGTGGTCCTAGAACGTCAGCTGACCATCGTCAGTCCGACATGTCAACATCGTTGTGCTGGCAGATCAGGTCATTGTTGGTGGCCTTCACTAAAGAACGTAGAGATAGAGACAGACTTGCATTATAATGAGACCATTTTTCAAATTTGTTATGAATTAAAACAATATTTTGGTGTAAGTGAGGAAATCTTTCAGGGATGGAACTGAGTTACAGGTGGCATGGCCGATAAATGACGAGCACAAGAAGAACTGTACGCTATTCAAACCCTGGTCCAGTTCTGTGGATCCTTTGTTTTTACCGCTGTGTCCAAGCCGTGCGCCTTCTGCCATCCTCTAGATGCCTTTATCAGACGATATTCCCAGCCGGCAGCAGTAAGGAGCGTTCAGTGTGCAGTGTGGGACTACACAATATGGACAAAAGTATTGGGACACCTGCTCATTCGTTGTTTTTTCTGAAATCAAAGATATTAAAATAGGGGTTTCTCCAGCTTTAGTTGGGGGACCTGTCTCTACTGTCCAGGAAGAAGGCTTACTGCTAGTTTTTGGAGGAGCATTGCTGTAAGGATTTGATTGCTTTGATTGCAAACTACTGGATGGAGCACCACCATCATTCCAGAGAACACAGTTCTTCCACTGCTCCACAGCTCAATGCTGGTGGGGACTTCATAGGGCCCACTGTAGGGCCCACACCTGGCCTTAGGCAGCATGGTGCCAATAGGTTCATCATGTTTATGTACTCCAGATAGTTATTATCTATTAGTACTTCTCTTCAGGGACTAGACAGGCTGTTTGTGTGCATTTGCACATCAGTCTCAGCAGCTTTGTGACTTTAGAAGCTTTAGGATCTTCAGGAGGATGTCGTGTTCCCTCAATGTTCTGGACGTTGTCCATTGAAAGCTGTTTCTGTACAGACTCCAGACCCCAGATGGATCCCTTACATGGTTCACTGTATGTCTCTCTCTCTCTCTCTCTCTCTCGCTCACTTAAAGGGTTTGCGTGTCTAAATTTGTTGATTCTGATCTTCTTTGCAGAGCTTTGCTCCGTCACATTAAGTACAATTGTGCGACTATTTTAGCCCTAATACCCTGGGCCTGATAAACCCAATTAGCTAAAGCCACTTCTCCAATGGTCTGTTTGTGATGTGTGTGTGTGTGTGTGTGTGTGTGTGTGATCAGTGGGACATCTTGAACTAGGTTAAAAAGAGGGCCTTCACAGGGAGCTACTGGGGAGCTAACCCAGATTTGCTTCCAAGAGCGTCCATCTCCATGCAGCTTGTAGAGTGGCAAGGTCCACCCGTAATGGTCTCAGCCCTGCTACTGTGCCAGGATATTGCCCGTAAGGGTGTAATACGAGCAGTAGGATTTACAGTAGCTCTCCGCTCTACAGTGTTTTACAGCACGTTTAACTGATAAAGGCTTGAAGGCACTCGAGTTATAAACCCACGCACTGATTCTTATGGTCTGTTATATAAGAATCGATTGAATGAGGGCTGCGTATGCTGGTTCTGGCCATTACTTGATTGAGCCACGGCGTTGCGTTAGCCCTAGGCCGCCATCTGCCCTCCCCGCAAAGTGCGAGTCGGTCCGCACGTCCATCCCGCAGCGCCTTCGAGTTAAGAGCATATTTGCCATTGGCATAGTGAACAGTGATGTCTAATAGATGGCCTTAGAGTTAGTACTGTGGTACTATGGCAATATAAAGATGGTGCTGATTGTAGTTGATGGTGAAAGAGGCCAGCCATTCATGAGGACCCCCTCCTACACTCCCCCCCCCCCCCCCCCCCCTTTGAAGGAGTGAATGAGTGTGGGCCCCATACAAAGAAGCCCTCTTAAAATCAACAGCGCTTGTTGGAGATAATCAACATCAACGCCGTCGCGCCGCGGAATAGCGCTATTGAAGAAAAGCCGACATGTGGGGCGAGTGTGAGAGCTGAGAGTCGTGTTCTGTGCATATTAAACCCATAAAGTAGCAACATCACGCTTTTCAGCTCAGGAAATGACATCAGACGTGTGATATCAGATATTTCCACGATTTTAATAAACCACTCTGTGATCTTCTGAAAGGCTACAGCAGTGAAAGGAAGAGAGGCTATGGCCGCAAGAGGCAATTCCGGGGCCCAAGCACTAAGCTGTGTTCACATTAGTTGGCTGAAGAGACTCAGATCAGATTTGTTTTGGCTTTAATGTGAGACACAACTGATTTTTGCCAGGGCTGTGTGGACACGTCAGATCGGATCTTTTCAAATCAGATTTGAGTCACTTTGGCTATGTTCAGACTGCCAGCCCTAATTGGATTTTTGGCGTATCTAGATTGTATCCACATTGATTTTTGGAATCTGATCAGGTAATCGGATAGCATGGTGGTGTGAAATGTGATTACAATCGGATGTTGCAGAGATGTGTCTCAGTCTGGACGGTCTGGACGCTCAAATCGGATTTCAAAGTTTCTTCTATGCAGCGAGACAGACAGCGACCACGTCCAATCCAGAGCGACCTCCGTCTGTCCTGCTTCTGTATTAAAAAGCAGCTACGTCGTTACCACAGCAACCCATGCAAATAGGTTTATGATGTCCGGACACGCAGGTCCGATCTGATGACTTGCAAATAACAGTGGGGCTGTTCGTCTCTCCAGATCTGATATGAGAAACAAATCCGATTTGCCTGCAGTCATAGCTGTGACCCATAGCCTTACATATGTGATCCTAGATCGGACACGTGTTCGACGTGTGGGCATGCATCATGAATGTGAGCGGTCGGATTGGATTTCATGCATATGTACGGGACCAAAAGCCATCTTTGCAGCCCCACAGGCCAGGTTAATGCCAGGCACGCGACACCAGACTCGGATCTCTGCGAATGGGGAGAGACCAAAATACTGGAAACTGAAGATCAGATCATCATTGATAAAATCTGATAACGGCTTCATGATTGGTTTGTAGCTTTCGGCTCAATAATGCACAGAAACCCTGGCTTTTCGACCTCTTCTGGCTACCGCTTGCACAGATCAAGGGTGGGCTTTTTTTCCCCACTAGCATGGTGACTGTTCTCCTCATTTTGTCGAAGGGTGGGACTTGTGGGTCTGTTTCGGGCTACGAGACAGATACAGGACATTTATATTCATGAATGGGAATGGTCAAGATAGCCAATGAGACTTGTAATGTGAACACAGCCTGGAAAGCTAAGTGAGGCCTAACAACCCAATTCAGGCCAGTGGGGCCTAGAGCAGTTTGGGTATTTTTAAATTGAAAGCACAACAAAATGTTAATATGTCCTTTTTTTCAGTACAAAATTATTCAAATGCAAAAAAAAATAATAAAGACAGTTGTTTTGGCTCATAGAAGCAAATAAACATCAGATATGAGTTTTTACTGATGTGTAAAAATGGTTTAATATTGATGCAAATCCCAGAGATTTGAGCTAAACAGTGAAAACGTGTGTACTGGGACTCTCCTGCTTTAGTCAGCTGGGTGTTTTCAGGTCAGGGTTAAAGTGACCGTGTTTTTCACATCATCTGAACCTTCAGTGAAGTTCCTACGATCTCACAATCCTGAGGAAATCCGAAATCCAAAGCCCATGACATCAATTCCTGTGGCGTTTCAATTGTGGGCCCACATCCTGAGGATGCAGTCTGAAATAGCGCTCCGTCCCCCACACGCCTGCGCTGCTGCTCCCAGACCGCCCAGTTAACAGGAAGTGCTGTTTCAAAACCCAGAGCTCCCGATTGACCAGTCGGGCAAAAACAATGAAAACAACAACAACAACAACAGCGACAACAAAAACAGGGCTTTCCATTTCCTAGAGTGCAGGAAAAAGGGAAAACGCACGTCCAGTGACCCTCCCAGACATCTGCGCTGTGGGCAGGTCCAGTCGGTGTGGGTGTGGGGCAGCGGTGCGGGATTTCATTGATGTATGTATTTCTGTGCTCGCAGTTTGAGCTGGGCAGTGCTGGTGTTTTCTATTGTGATAAATGACACATTATAACATGCTCTTCTAAGAGGGCTGTGGCTGTTATCAGTACTTAAACATAGGGATGCACCGATCCCATTTTCAGTTCCGATAAGATACATAAACTTTGCATATCGGTCGATACCCGAAACCGAAACAGTCCGAACTGAGTACTATTGCTGAAATAATAAACCGTATACCTCACCATGTGGGAGAGACTTAAGACATCAGAATTGACTTAAACATTACTTTATATAACAAATTATCAAAGATATTAATGCACTAAATTGCCATTTGTCATGTATTTATTTGCACATTTAGTCAAGTCTCACGCCAACAAAAAATCAAAGTGAAAGGATCGGTTCCATGGATCAGCCCAACTATCCGATACCCGACCCAGCTAATTTTGTTAATATCGGGACCGATATCCGATCCTAATATTGGATCAGTGCATCCCTACTTAAACCCTGACCAGCTGCCTGGTTTATCACACTAAGAGCAGAATTAAACCTGGTTAACTGGATATAGGGTGGTGCACTGTGGGAAATGTGTGTGTTCAAACTTATCAAACAAGCCTTTATTTAAAAATGAAATATTGTGACACATTGAGAGAGAAAATGGCTTCAAGCATGATTATTGATTTGCCAGCTGGTTTGCCTTATTGTTTAAAGGTGGAAGGTGGTGATTATAGATTAAAGGAATTAGTGGCATAATCTTGAGGACAGGGCTGGACGATATGGTAAAAATATTATATTATGATATTTAATAGGGATGCACCGATCCGATATTAGGATCGGATATCGGCTCCGATATTAACTAAATTAGCTGGAGTGGGTATCGGATATTAAGGCCGATCCATGGAACCGATCCCTTCACTTTGATTGGTTGGTGTGAGACTGCACTAAATGTTTGTAGTGTTTGATTACTGCTTGTATGTTTGGCCAAGTGACTTATTTCTTCTCAGGTTCAGCTGCTAGATTAGATTTTTTTAAGTAGCGTTTACACTAAATATAAATAAAAACATAATAAACTGTGTTTGACAGAGTGAAGCTACTTATTTTCTTTTTAAACTATTTGACTATATTTTAAGAAGTTTGACTCCTTTTTTAATTTTGAAATTGAAAGCTGTGTCATGGTCCTGCACAATTGTTTAATATTTAAGTAATAATTAAATTAAATTTTTTTGTGTAGTACATTTATGTCTATGTGGTAATTTGTTATAGTTAAATTATAGGTAAATTACAGGGGGGTCATTTGAACCGAGGCTGGACACACCGCCTGGTCATATGATCCAGCCCTAGAAAAAAGAACCAGGCCTTTTCTGTTTAGAGCTCCTGCAGTGTGAAACATCGCTGACCTCTACATCGTAAATGAAGCCTGCTGGAAACAAGCAGGCGCTAATCCAGCTATCTGATATCAGCATATAGCCTAACTCTGCATCTTCTGCTCTGGACAGTTTCTGTTCCCCTTGCCAGGACGCCTTACAGAACCGAGGAAAGGATGGAGGGGGATGAGGGGGGGGTGAGGGTGGCATTTCATCCCTGCTAAATTGTTTGCCAGTGTTTCTTCTGCCTCTCCTCCAATCTGTATGCCGTGCTTTCGTCCGTCTTCAAAAGAAGCAGACTTTGTACCCCACAGGCCTAAAATATGCAGCCGAATAGTCTGAATAGTCCCATCACGAGCGCTTTGTCCGCCCGTTCCTCAGCAACCAAGGTGCATTTGTGAAGGAGGAAATGGAACGACGGCCCTGGAGAAGCTGGGATTTTGCGCGGGGTATTGGGGCAACCTGGGGGTGCCGCTAAAGCTAAGCGCTGAGCGATAGCAGCGACAAAAAGGCCTGTTAAAGAAAGCGTGAGATGGAAAGCGAAAAGCCCGAAGCTCAGCCGAATTAATTTGGCACCTTCCCTGTTGGCTCTCGGGCCAAACTTCTTCCTCTCACCTCCTTCCCCTCGGCCCGGTCCGCGCTTCATCATCGCGACAGTGCAGAGTAATGGCGTTGGGTTCCGCCTGCGTCAGCAGGGATGATTGTTCATTTAATTGTCGAGGGGAGAGAAAGGACAGCTCACCCCGACATAACCGGTGCTCTCCTTATCCCATTAGGCCATTTTCTGTTTGTTGATGAAATTATATGTCAGGAGGAGGCAGAAATATCCACGGCAGAAGCTCTCGGAGCTCGGCGTCTGGGAAAACCTGAGGCTGAGGAAGCGTAGCGTGCACTTTAGAGCTTTACTCACTTGTCATGGGTAAGTTTTAAGTAATAGAAAACCACTGACATGAAGGAAATAGGCTCGATTATATGATTCCAAGTGCACCTGTCAAGTAAGGGCTGGGCGATATGGTAAAAATGACGCCCAAATAGCGATATTTAAAGACATTTTTACGATATATGATATTTATTGTAATATTTTGTCATGCAGAGATTGTAAAACACACTGTCCAAATACTTTCTCATACTTAGTACCATGATTTTTACCCTAAATTTGCTGCACTCTATTTAGTTAAATAGGGCTTATTACTAGGGATGCACTGATACTGATACACCGATTGTTTTCCTTTCCAATGCCAATACCAGATTTTTAAGTATCTGCCGATACTGAGTACCGATACCAACTCTGACTTAAATACTGGATAGTTGGTCACTTTTTTTTATAATAGGTTGTATTTTTTTTTATTATTATATCTCATCTCAGATAAGTTCTAATGAGCTTGAAAGAACAGTGTTTACTGGTACTATGAAATAATTTAAAGGAATAGTCAGTTCTGAAGGTGAGGTGTTGGAAACAGATACTTTGACTAGTGCCAGATTTGGATCGCTAGACACCTGAATCAGAACATCTCCAAAAGAGCCTCCAAAAGGGTCTTGCGGGTTGTTCTCGGTATACGGTTCCCGGTCAGTACCGGGAGTAGTAGGATGAACAAGCGGTGAACTGGCGACAGGGCTATGGGCAACCCGAGGCTCATTGATTGAGGAGCGAAGGTTAGCTTCTAGCCTAGCTTCTGAGCTGCTGTAGCACAAACTGCTCTTGCTGGTTCATGATGTCCACGGCTGATTGGGCTGCCCCCTAAAAGAAGCACAGGTCGGGAGGCAGGTGAGGATTTGTTGGGGTTGTGGCTGTATCCAGAAGACTATCCATTACCACTGGCAGTTCTCGAATTTTCTGTCTGCTTATCTGAGCTTCCGTCCTCCCCGGCTGCCCTTTCGGCCCCCTCTCCTCTCCTCGTCTTCCCTTGAGATGATTCCAGCATGAACTACATAAGATTACGTTGATGAAAGGGTTGCATAAACTTGGTCTCGATGGTGAAGCAGATAGAGCAGACTCGATCCGCTCGGGCGCTTGGCTTCGATCCCAGCTACGTCCACGAGTGCTACGCTGTGGTCGGGTGCGGTTTCAGAAGTGCCTCGCTGCTTGAGCGTTTCGTCAAGTCCCCCACAGAACGGGATTTGCGGTTTGCTGGTGACTCGCGCTCCAGAGCGCCTTCTGTTATGGTGCCAGAACTGCTACGGTCAACCACAGCCTATGAAATATGTGGAGGCCGCAGAACTGCGGGCAGTTTAACTCTGTTTATTTGGTTCAGCCGTACCATCGAGGCTTCATTCGCTTCAATTAGATTCAATTATGTTCCCTTTCAAACCAGCAATCCTCGATCCTCGCTCCTCAGCGTTGTCCTGCTCACAGGAAGCGGCGCTTTTAGCTCTAGATCTGGTGGTTCGACGCCAGGACAAGGGCATTGCATCCCTGCGCCCTGTGTTGAGAGGTACAGATTCATAATCAGTTTAATGAGCTTCTCAGGTTATTGATGATGCTGTGAAATTCGACACCAGGTGCTCAATTCTGAAACGAGAGCTCCAACTCCGCTCCAGTAGGTCCTGTGTCCTACTTCTGTCCTATTTCATGCCTTCTCTCAGTTCAGCTTTGACTCCCCAGAAAAGATGAAACTGGCTGAGAACCACAACTTACTGATGTCCTTCTGAAGACCAGAGGGAACCGTATCCCCGGGTCGATGGTTTCTGTGCTCTTGGCTTTGCTTAGTGGCAGTTCTGCTGTGGTCTTGCAGCCTGTCACCGCCACCGCCTCCTCCTCAGCCTCCTCAGCCTGCATTATTTAACACACGTGTTCTGCTGTGCGAGGACGCCGGTGCTCGCAGCTGTTGGGAGGGCCTAATGAGATGTGCTCGGTCGTTTTCTCTGGCACTGCGCTGCTCCGTTGTGAAGTTCAGAGAAATTCGTCTGGTTGGGGGGGGTCTGCCGTAGAGGTTTCGTAAGATCTCTCTTTTGGCTTTCATGTTCAAGCTAGCACATCTGGTTGGCTCAGCATCTTTGCGTTCTCTGCTTTTCGGGCCAGTTGCATGAATTCTGCCCTTAAATGAAGGCCGACACAGTCTGGAGAAGACCCCCCCCCCACGTTGCCATGGTTAGTTCCCTCACTCCAGTAAGGTCTGGGTGCTGGGAGGGTTGAGGCTAGTACGCCAGGTCTTTGTGAACTTTGCTGCTAAGGGAATGTCCCTGGATGGCTGATGACACATCTGGAAGACCACATCTGATTTGGGGGGAGAGGGAGGGCCTTCCTACCCACTCTAATAGACTGAAGCCAGTTGCACCCTCTCTTGTCAATGGTGGCTCGTAACAATGGATGGCAGTGGCATCACTTGATGTCCTAACGATGGGGCCGACTCGTCCGAAGAGTTAAGGCCGGCCTCGATTTGCTTGGTCCAGTAATCTTTACCTCCGTGTTTTTATTTCCTTCGTCCTGGACAGTGTCACGGTGGCTCCAGGGACGAGCCGGAATCATTGGACACAAAGCAGGAAGTACCTGAGTGCCGAAGTACTTTAACGAAGTACCATCTGAGTACCTCAGCAGAGCATAGATGTGCCAAGGGCACGATTGGGACCTGACTGAGAAAGTAGAAGATAGCATGGCTGCAACTAGGCTACCTATACTATCTGGACAAAAGTATTGGGACATTTTGTTGGGGTAACTGTCTCTACTGTCTAGGAAAGAAAGCAAGGCATTCTCCTGGATTTCGGAGGAGCATTGCTGTAGCATTTTTTGCTCCCCAACTCATCCCAAAAGTATTGGATGGAGCTCCACCAACCATCATTCCAGAGAACACCGTTCTTCCACTGCTCCACAGCTCAATGCTGGGGGGCTTATACACCTCTATAGCCCACGCCTGGCAGCATGGTGCCAATAGGCTGATGTTTATCTACTCTAGAGAGTCCTATTCTTTTGGCAAGACTACTCTACAGGATGCATTTGGGCCTGAGTATAACTGTCGCTGGGAAACCCCGAGCGTCGGAGCTAGCTAGCTGGCTGGCAGCAGGTGAGCGTTTGTCCAGCACAGCTGGAGACTGGAATCATGTCATTCAGCAGAGACGGCCTCCTGCGGCTGCAGCTGCCTCAGATCCTTCCGAAGCGTCTTACTCCAGCTCGGCCTCGGCAGCGACAAAGTGGAGCATCTCCTTCAATTATTCACATCCGTTAACGGCATGAATAATGCAGCCTCTGGCAGGAACGGAGCTTCTGGAGCTCGCGCTGCGTTAGCGCCGTGTGAAGAGCAGCGCTTGGCTGTGAGGTGTCGACTCGAGACCAGAATGCTCGAGGGCTGGAACGAGCTGAGATCCTGCAACATTGATGCTCATCTGCCGTGTCATCGCGTCCTGTCTGAAGCGCTCTACTTAACCGCTAAGCCGTAGGAGTCTAGGAGCTTTCGCTCTGGGGGTGCTGTGCTGTGTATCTGATATTAGGCTTGTTTGTTTTTATGGGGTTTCTTGCAAATATAGATAATAAAGGACATTAATATTCCATTGGCCTTCTGTACTGACCCTGTCCTCACAATTGTATCTTCTCAAAATCCTCATCAGACACTATCAGATCTCCCCTACCTCCAAACACAACCATGGTGTCGGTTGAAGGTTCAGAATCTGGACCTGTCAGAAGATGACCGGGACGTTAACATTGGCTCCTGTACCTGTAGGTCAGGAGTTGAGGAGTCCTTGCCTATAAGGACAAACACGTTAATGTTCAATAAGACTACTGAGGGTGTACGAAAACATTGATATATCTCAGTCTCTTGTGTTATGAAGATACACTATGGGGACAAAAGTATTGGGACATCTGCTCATTCATTGTTTCGTTTGAAATCAAGGGTGTTAAAAAGAGTCTCTCCTGCTTTTGTTGGAGTAACTATCTCTACTGTCCAGGGAAGAAGGCCTTCTACTAGATTTTGGAGAATATTGCTGTGAGGATTTGATTGTATTCATCAACAAGAGCATTAGTGAGGTCAGGATGTTGGTTGATCATCATTCCCAACTCCGCAGCTCATCCCACCACCCATCCACCACCCAGCTCGTCCCATCCACCTTTCCAGAGAACACGGTTCTTCCACTGCTCCACAGCTCAATGCTGGGGGGCTTTATACCCCTCTATAGCCCATGCCTGGCATTATTAGGCAGCATGGTGCCAATAAGTTGATGTTTCTCTGCTCTGGAGAGTCCTAGTAGCTGAATGCATTCATTAGAAGAGGTGTCCACAAACATTTGGACACGCAGTGTACCTGGTCTTGATGAACTGCATTTTCAGGGTAACGTCTGCAGTAGAATCACTGACGCATTTCAGGGGTTTGAGCAGAAAGCAGCTCCTTGTTGGCGTCTCGGCTGATTTACGTGTATGGAGACACTGACAAGGCCAGCGCTTTCACAGCCCCCCGTTTACGACCTGGATGAGGACGTGGGTGGAGGGTGGAAGGTGGAGGGTGGGGGTGCGTATGTATATTCAGAGCTGATGACTGGCTGTTGGTTTTACTTCTTCTCCATGCAGAGAGCCCCTCACACTGCCTGAGCTCAGCCGCACGAGCTGGAGGTTCGCTTATGAAAGCAGCGTCTTTGTGCCAGCCCTCAGTGAGCGGCGGTGCGGAGTGCCGTGCATTGTTCTCTTTGTGTCTCAGTCCTGAAGTAGGTGTGCGAGATATGACCACGGTTTCATACCGCAGTGCTAAAGCTGAATATCACAGCCTTGAAATATCTATTAATCAAATCTGAATGAAGGAGCTCACGTGGCCGCGCTGCCGCCGCATGTTCCAGGCGAGATGTGCCTCGCAGGAGATGGAGAACACGTTGCTGACGCCCTTGATGAGGCTTGAGAAGAGAGCGGACGCTGAGATGTTCGGTACTTTTCTGGAGTTCGCAGTTCGGCGAATAAGCCAGCACCAGCTCTACACTGTAATTGTGGAGGGGTTTTAACCCAGTATGAATCTGCCCTGTGTAACTGGCACACTCTGACAGTAATAATTGCAGTGGGATTATAATCCAGTATGAATCTGCTGAATGTGTGATTTTATTTATTTATTTTTACAATCTGACAGTAATAATTGTGGAGTGCCTTTAATCCAGTATGAATCTGCAGAGTGCATTGCACAGTGATTATTTTTGTCCAGTATGAATTCTGAAGTATGTGTAGGTTTACACTGGCATTGTTATATGAAGGGGTTTTAATCCAGTATGAATCTGCCCTGTGAAATTGTCACACTCTGACAGTAATAATTGCAGTGGGATTATAATCCAGTATGAATCTGCAGAGTGTGAAACTTTTCCAGTCTGACAGTGTTTAGTCTGCAGTGATTTCTGTCCAGTATGAATCTGCTGAATGTGTGATTTTATTTATTTATTTTTACAATCTGACAGTAATAATTGTGGAGTGCCTTTAATCCAGTATGAATCTGCAGAGTGTGTAGTTCATTACAATACAACGATCATTGGCACACAGTGATTATTTTTGTCCAGTATGAGTTTTAAAGTATGTGTAGGATTACACTGGCATTGTTATATGGAGGGGTTTTAATCCAGTATGAATCTGCCCTGTGAAATTGAATCTGTTCTCACACTCTGGCAGTAATAATTGCAGTGGGATTATAATCCAGTATGAATCTGCAGAGTGTGAAACTTTTCCAGTCTGACAGTAATTAGTGTGCAGTGATTTCTGTCCAGTAAGAATCTGCAGTGACGTTTTCACAATCTGACAGAAATAATTGTAATTCTAATCCAGTATGAATTTGCAGAGTTTTTTGTTTTACAATCTATCAATAATTCATGTCCAGTGATTCTGAGTGACGCTGAGGATTGTGACGTTGTCACGCAAAAACCTTGCATCTCCATTTTTTTTTGATGCATAAGTGGAAATGCTCCACAATGACTTAGAGTAAAATCTTTTTTAATGATTTTTATTAATTAATTAATTAATTAATTTGTTTATTTATTCAGGTTTACATTTTCAGCAGTGTCCAGATATGTGTGGACAGAGACTCGGTAATAGTGTCCCTGTTCCAGTGCCGCTCACACTAATGGAATAGCAGGACCTGCTAATAGACGTGGCGTGGTGTTATTGGTATTGATTATGTCCTGGGGCGCCGCCACAGACCATTTCCTCTCCCCCGTTTCTGTACTGGGATGTAGCTGGATGTCGAACATCCAGTTTGACTACCAGACTACTGACTGTGTGCTTGCGGCTGCTGTCTGAACAGGCTGAAGAGGGCATATCTTTACACAGGGATGTGTTCTCTTTCTGTATGTGTGTGTGTGTGTGTGTGTGTGTGTGTGTGTGTTTGGTTTTACATAATAATTGAGGGGTGAATCTGCAGTGTATGGTCAGAAAATAATAATTTGTAGTATAATGTAATCCAGTATGAATCTAAAGTGTGTGTGTGTGTGTGTGTGTGTGTGGGGGGGGGGGGGTTGTAGTCTAAAAATAATATTTGAGGAGTGACCGTAATCCAGTATGAGTTTGATTCAGTAGGAATTGTTTGATATGAACTTCTCCTAAACACACCGTCATGATGATCAGAGGAGCTCCGGAGCTTTTGATTGGTCAGCCTCCTCTGGTCTGAATGGTTGTTGAGAAACCCCGCTGTGTGTCGGCGTGCTTCAGAGTCGCATGTGGAGCAGTTGGCGTGAGCTGGACGGAGGTCCAGTGGCAGTGTGTGTTCACTTGCTCCTGCTGGTGACCTTGCTTTTGTATGCAAAGACTCCACCTGCTGCCTGCTGCCCGACAATGGCTAAAAATACCCTTAAGGCCTGGGCTGGCTGTCAATAGCAATTCAAGGACGGGGCAGTTGGACTGTAGCACCAACACAGACGGGCAGACAGAGTCGCTGCCGTTCAGAGTCGCTGCCGTTCAGACTGTTTTACCCCATTAAAAAAAAAAATTCTAATGTGTCAGTATTTCATATGAATCTGCAGCGCACGTAGTGTTTACTGGCATTGATTATTTTTTAATCCAGTATGAATCTGCAGCATGTGTGCATTTTTTTACAGTCTGAAAATAATAGTTGTGGGGTGGTTTTTTTTTTTTTATCCAGTATGAATCTTCAGTCGTGTTTTTGACAATCTGAACATAATTGTGGAGAGATTGCAATCCAGTATGAATCTGCAGTGTGTGTAGTTTTTACAGTCTTTATAATGCAACATATATGGTAGAATAGTTGTGGGGTTATTTAACCCAGTATGAATTGTGTGAAGTGTGTGTGTGTAGTTTTATTAGTCTGAAAATTATATTTGTACAGTGACCAATCCAGTATGAATCTGCAGCATGTGTGCATTTTACAGTCTGAAAATAATAGTTGGGGGTGGTTTTTAATCCAGAATGAATCTAAAGTGTGTATAGTTTTTATAGTCTGAAAATGATCATCGTAAAAAAAGTGACTAATCCAGTATGAATTTGTAGTGTGTGTATTTTTACTGCCTGAAAATAATAGTTGTGGGTGGTTTTCAATCCAGTATGAATCTACAGTGTGTATAGTTTTTATAGTCTGAAAATGATAATCATATAGACTGATCCAGTGTGAATTTGTAGCATGTGCACATTTTATAGTGTGAAAATAATACTTGCAGAGTGATTGTAATCCAGTATGAATCTGCAGCATGTGTTTTTTTCTTTTTTTACAATCTGAAAATAATAGTTGTGGGGTGTTTTTTTTTTTTTTATCCAGTATGAATCTGCAGTGTGTGTAGTAGTCCTAAAATAAAAATGCTAAAATAATTGTAATCCAGTATGAATCTGCAGTGTTTAACTTTGGTACCGGGTTTAGTCCGGGTTACTCAGCTCACTCTGGGCCTGGAAAAGCTGTGCTTGCAGGACAGCCGGCTGAGGAGGGGAGATGACGCACTCCTGGAGTGAACTCGGAGTGACTGACTGAACGAATGACGCATGTGTTGGCACAGGGAACCCGGCGTTAACAGCTGGCTTTACTGTAGGAACTGGGCTGTGCACTTCACACTAACCCAGCCCGGCCCACTGTCCAGCTGCAGGCGTAGAAAGCGCGTCGTCTCCTTCAGGCATGTTCCTCCGTCACGTTCTCCGCAGACGGGCTCTCTGATCACTACTGGGGTTTGGACGGATTACAGGGACCGCTGCCACAGCTCAGCGGGACGATGCGAGCGCATTTCAGCATCGCGTTAGCACCCTCTTCTATTCTCAGCCGAGCCGAGCTGAGCCGCTCTCCGTGTTGCTGACAAATCACTGGGGCCTAATTAAAAAGGAGTGCGTTGTGTTTTGTGTAGCTTGGATCCGTCCAGGGTTCTCCACGGTTCTCCACAGTGCTGTATTTAGCTTTAGCAACGCACGCTTTGCTCAGGGAAGAATGTGTGAAAGACGAGCTGTTGATACAGTTTGACTGTAGTAAAGGATTGTTATGAATCTGGAGCATGTGTATTTTTTTAAGTATAAAAAGTAAGAATTGTAGATTCATTGTTATCCAGTATGAATCTGGAGCATGTGAAGTTTTTATAGGCTTCAATGAATGAATTGTGAATGAATTTATTTTTTACATCGTGAAAATAATATTTGTGTAGTGATTGTAATCCAGTATGAATCTCCAGCGTATTAAATTTTTATATCCTAAAACATACTTAAAGATTAGTGATTAATCCAGTATGAATTTCCAGCGTGTACATTTTTTACATTCTAAAAAATAATGATAGATTAGTGATTGTAATCCAGTATGAATCTCCAGCATATTAAATTTTTACTTCCTAAAAAATTATTAAAGATTAGTGATTAATCCAGTATAAATCTCCAGCATATTAAAAATTTACCTCCTAAAAAATAATTAAAGATTAGTGATTGTAATCCAGTATGAATCTCCAGCGTATTAAATTTTTACCTCCTAAAAAATAATTAAAGATTAGTGATTGTAATCCAGTATGAATATCCAGCATATTAAATTTTTACCTCCTAAAAAATAATTAAAGATTAGTGATTGTAATCCAGTATGAATATCCAGCATATTAAATATTTACCTTCTAAAAAATAATTAAAGATTAGTGATTGTAATCCAGTATGAATCTCCAGCATATTAAATTTTTACCTCCTAAAAAATAATTAAAGATTAGTGATTGTAATCCAGTATGAATCTCCAGCATATTAAATTTTTACCTCCTAAAAAATAATTAAAGATTAGTGATTGTAATCCAGTATGAATCTCCAGCGTATTAAATTTTTACCTCCTAAAAAATAATTAAAGATTAGTGATTGTAATCCAGTATGAATCTCCAGCGTATTAAATTTTTACCTCCTAAAAAATAATTAAAGATTAGTGATTGTAATCCAGTATGAATATCCAGCATATTAAATATTTACCTTCTAAAAAATAATTAAAGATTAGTGATTGTAATCCAGTATGAATATCCAGCATATTAAATTTTTACCTCCTAAAAAATAATTAAAGATTAGTGATTGTAATCCAGTATGAATCTCCAGCGTATTAAATTTTTACCTCCTAAAAAATAATTAAAGATTAGTGATTGTAATCCAGTATGAATCTCCAGCATATTAAATTTTTACCTCCTAAAAAATAATTAAAGATTAGTGATTAATCCAGTATGAATCTCCAGCGTATTCAATTTTAGATTTTTTTTATTAGATTTTTCGATTGTGATAGCAGTCTTTTTAACTGTGGACCTGTATAATGAAGACAGGGCGACCTTATATATGGCGAAGTGCCATATAAACACTCAGGCCTTCGAGCTCATGTTCAGTCACCTCAGGAATCCTGAAGCATTTATTGGGAATTTGATGGTGTCGTTGGAAGCGTGTCACTTTGGATTGAGTGAAAAACGGCCACATGTTTAACAAGTCTGTTTACCACCCTGTTATTTAGCTTCAGATTAAAACGTGCTACGTTTCCATGTACTTCTGGGAAAAGAACGCTGAGCTCGGCTTTCATTGGCTGGTCTACAGTAGCATAACATTGCGTTGTTTTTAGACCTGTATCAAGATTATATTGTAATTAAATGAAGGTATTTAAAATGATTGGCGAGCCCGACTGGATAGAACTCCTCTTGGTGTCCAGCTGGTACAGGGCTCGGTTCGGTTCGCTAGCTGAGGAGGTTGTAGTAGGGCCAAGTAGGTAGCTTTTAGCCTAGCCTAGTGCTTGTTTCACCGGCTGTCCTTGTGGCCATTGCGACCTCCTGCTTTTTGGGCTCATCAAAGTCTTTCCCGGGTGAACCGCTGTACTCCACTGATACCCACAGTGGGGCTTTATCCGGGTCGGCCAACCCTGAGCGGTGCTTCACCTAGACTAGAATTAGCCTTTAGGCCTTTTAGCCTCAATCCCATGTTCTCCTAAAGTAGTAGCCGCTTCGTTTAGCCTCTGAAAGCTTTGGGTAGTGGGCGGGGTTTATGTAAATTTAAGGAGTTGGAACTGTTATGTAAGAGTTTTGGGGTTTAGGAGTTGATGTGTTTCCCTTGCTTGATTTTCGGAAGATTTGCGGAAGATGTCAGGTTCGGGGTATGTCGGGTCCGTCTACCGGACGCTGATTATTCAACTGTGCCGAGATGAACACAGTTTGACATTAAAGAGGTCATTTGGATGACCCCTTTAAGTAAATATTTTACTTATTGAAGTCTTATAAAGGTGTTTAGCATTCAATTAAATTTTTTATTTTTTTAAACTGTAGCAACACAATCTAGGGCCTTTCCTGACCGCATGGAAAAAGCACCGGGGTGAGCAGTGAGCTGCCATGTCTTCTTCACGGTGGCCCTTTGCTACTGAAGATGAAGCCCCGTTAATTGGTCAGAACTTCACGGCGACAAGCGAGCGATTGTGTGTATCTAGGTCGTTCTCGTCCTTCCCTCTATTGAGTGTTCAGCTGATCATTTGTGCTCTCACATCTTTTCTCTCCACCACAATGCAGAGGAGAGACGGCCGCTCCGCGCTGCTCACAGGAGGCTGATTAATGTGGACCCCAGCCTAGCGGCGCCAGCAGGCCGCCTGCCAGAGGAAGGGCCGTTAGCTTAGCGCAGCTAGCCGTGCAGAGACGAGATAAGCGGCTCTAACGAGGAAAGCTGTCAGCGCACCGGCGAGATACCACCGGCCAGAGCAGCGGGGGACTCGCTGACCCCTCCGACTGCACCGGCCCGAGAACCTTGCTGCTAGCGGTAGAGCGTAGCATAACGACCCAAGCGCAGGGAGGGTCTGCTAAACTGTTCCAGCCGGCGCAGGCTGCATCACCTGGACGACCACAAAAGAGGAATAATGGTCCCTTGTGGTCTTGTTGGTTGACGTCGAGGAAAGTGGTTGCCGTGGTTACTGTGATACCTCAAGCTGTCTGGAGTTACCTTTTGTCCTTTCCAGTTTGTATATGTTGTAAATATATATACATTTATCATTTGTAATTGTAAAAAAAAGTTGAACAAAATATTTTTTGTAGCACATTTTAGTCCGTTGATTAAAAATAAAACCAAAATATATGAAAGAGAATTATTATTCTATTAAAAAAAATGTAATTATTAAAAATAATCAGGAAAAAAACACTTCTTTCATTAGTAAATTTAATTAAAACTTAATTAGTAAATGTAATTAAAGCAGTAAGAAAAAAAGCTTAGCTTCACCCATTAATGCTAAAGTTGTACAGAGTGCTTCACCCTGGGTTGCTTTTTAAATAGGGATTAATAATTGGCAGCCAATCAGACCAGAGCTCATGTACATACATCCGTCCTTAAAGGCACAGTAACAGATAATTAAGTGAAGGAAGTCATGTACAATAAAGGATGGCTGTTTTTGATACATCACCCTGCACCCTGTTATCCGTTGTGCTATCCAGAGTGGACCAGAGGAGGGTTGGTTTCCCCTTTTTGCGGGTTGCTTAGAAAAGCATATTGTGTATCACGATAAATATCACGATAACAAAATTGATCGATAATAAAATAAAATATCAATAAAATATCGTCATGTTGCCCACCCTTAATTTGAATCTAGACCTTATTAGGTGAATCGGGGAGTAGGGGCGGGTCCAAACACTAGAAAAAGTAAGTAGTATATGGACTAGGGCTGAGAGGTCTGATCAGAAATGTGAGTAACAGTATTAAGATTTGGACAGTTTACAGTATATCACCTTATTTTTTAATATTTCATATTTTATTTGGCATTACTTGGATGTTTTGTAGGTTTGTGGGTCATTCTATCATCTGTATAACGTATAATATAACGTATAATCTATCATGTGTATAATAAAGGCTTTAAGGACTACAGGGCTTGCTTGGCTCCATGCTAATTTGCTGATGGTAACAAGCAGGTTTACTTAAAATCAGACAGACACGAAACCGGATGGTCCTTTGGAGATGAGCTTCGCAGGCTTTGCATGGAGGAGACGTGTGTTACCCTCCTAGTGTGGGGAGCATTGCTAGTGCTATGGGGAGCGAGGGAGAGAATGGGTGGGGTAAGAAAAGGGTAGAAAAAGGGAAAGATTCATTTTTAAAAAGTCATTTTTTAATATGTGGTGTAGTGAATGGACCAGAATGCTGCCCAGCACTGGAGCTGAAGAAATCAGTACACATCTGAGCTCCTATTATAAACGTATCTATTGAGGATTCACGAAGCAGGTCCTGGGAGCGCAGATACTAAAGGCAGCCTAAGAAACGCTCAGCAGGCCCATTTAGGTCCACCTGCAGTCGGGGGCTGTGGTGAAATGCTTTGTGAAATGCTGTGTCTGTCAGAGCTTTGTGAGGCCGGCTCCTCAGCTCCCGCGCCCCCGAACCTGTTCTCGGCTTACGCAAGACTGCTTTGTGCTGCATTTTTAGAAAGTGGAGGAAGAGCTCCGCGCTCTTTCGGGAAGCGGATGAAACCGCCGCTTGTTTACCAACTGGAGGTGCAATCCTCCCGTAGCCCCGACAGAGGCCTCTGCTGAAGTGGGCTATTGTCTGCATTCAGCCTCTCGGGCTTCATCATTCCCAGTCTCCGAGGACCGTGTCACTCAGCTCGTTACCACGGCACCCGCGGCCTTCCCCCTGGGGAGGCGCAGAGCCAATAAGGTCCGGCCACTCCAACCTCGGCTCCTCGCGCCTGACCAATCGCGGGACACAGAGCTCCTTTTGTCCCGAAGCACTCTTAGGAGGAAGTCGTCATGAGGCTGGGCCGGAGCAGGAGAGCATTAAGGAGTGTGGGTGTGGTCCACAGTGATAAGCCCTGACCCCGCTGCTGTGAGCAATGTTGGAGGTGGATATTGGAGGCAGAGGGATGTAATATATCTAATGTGGCAGTAAAAACTAAAGAACATTGGTGTCTACAAACTTTTGGACATGCTGGTGGCTTTAGCCCCCTGTGTGTTTATTTATTTATACATTTTTTAGTGTGTGGGAGCTTCGTTCGAGCATCAGCGCTCGACAGGCTCGTTAATTACAGCAGAAGCAATTACACCCATTCGGGTTTCAGCTTTAATCATCTGATGCCCTGACCTGTGACGCCGCTGGTTACGTCACAGCCTCTCTGAGCTGCAGTGCTGTAGTGGTAGCTGCAGTTGGTCTGGTGCTCATGGTTAACCCGGGTTTAAACTATGTGACCATGTCCAGCAGAACCCCTCTGACAAAGGACAGCACACACAGTGGACTACTTTAAATACCAGCGCATGCTTAATGTGGAGTAGCTGCTTGGCTCTGGCTGTTAGGCCTGCCTGTTGTCAGCGATGCATTTCGAGGGCCTCTGGAGGAGCTGGTGTGCTGTACGTCCACTTCGGTTAGTATAATGGATCAGCGTGAGGAATTGGAGCTTTCTGTGAGCTGCCTTTCTTTCTACTACTTAGTGCTTAGTGCTGCCCTTATTGTTGGATGCACTGCAGTGGTTTTCAGGGGTGTCCTAATTAGTGACCCATGAAAACCTTTGTCTTTTTAACATATTTAAACAATCTTCATGTAATTCATTAATAATCAGAATCCAGTTTCTTTTAAAAAATCATTTCTATATTTTTCCAATTTATTTCCAAATTTCTACCCAGTTTTGAAGGCCAATTACCCAATCCCTGTTCATGTGAACTCCCTCTATCGCTAGCAATGCCCCCAACACTTTGAGAGTGAAGACTAGCACAAACTAGCACACTCCCCCTCCACACACATGCAAAGTCAGCCACCGCCTCTTCTCGAACTGACGCTGAGGCAGCATCGCTAGGTATCCAACGCACTCTGAGGAAAGCATGGCTCCCCAGCTCCGATCCAACAGCTAATCGTACCCTGGAAGTGCCATCAACCCACCCCTGAGAGAGCGAGGCCAGCTATGCCCTCTCTGACTCCGGCTGCTGATGGCGAGCAGCATGATCATAGTGGACCACTGGACAGCTCGGAGCTCGTCGAAATGCAGTGACCGTGCGATAAAACCTATTTCTATCTGTAATAATCCCACTTATCTCTGTACCATAACCGTCCAAAACGCCTCACAGGACCTACAGGTAGATCTTGCCATAGTTGATGTGAAGGTATCTACCATCAGAGGGAGGCCGGACAGGTACGACTGAGCATTATCGGAGGAGTGAAAAGAGACGATCTTGGCCTTGACCTTGAGTCTGGGTGTCCTCTGGCAAGCCTTAGTCCTAAATTTGTGTATAATTAATTATTTATTCTAAAATAATGAAATAATGCTAAAAAATGGCATAATGGAGACGTGTATATGTATAAATATGTGTATTTTCTAAAAGCACAGTCAGAATTACAGCCAGTTTTGTTGGATCTTATTCCCAGTAAGAGCAACAGCAGCCTTGAGGGCTCATGCTATGGAAGAAGAACAGATTCAGAGGCAGAAATTGACTCTTTTTTTGCCTCGTTATTAAGGGGTTAATTGCTGTCCTTGTATCTCAGACTCTCAGACAGACAGAAAGAGAAAGAGGGAGCGGTAAGAGAGCGTGGGGCCAATGGGGACGCTGGCGCTTAAGAAATGGGGTTCCTCACATTCTTTCCATGTTGAATTTAGAAGCAATATTTGAGGGAGAAAAAAAAATGAAGCCACAGTTTTCTGGTTACGTTTCGTTCCAGCCAGCAGCGGCGCTGAGGGCCAGGGGAGTGCACTGGACCAGAGGCTCGGATACTCAGCAGCAGGCTGCCATCTAGTGGCAGAAGTGTAGAGCGTCTTGACTGCGCCGGTCTGAGTCAGAGCTCAGATGGGCTGGGTGTTTTGTTTTTTTTTTTGGTTGGTTGGTTTAATAAATCCAGAAGCGCCGGCCTTACACCAACCACTTTCAAGCGTCGGCACTGTCGCAGACAAATTTCCAGTGTCGGAAGGTGTTGCTAGGGTCCCATCATCTCCATCGGCCTCGACTCGGTCTGTTTCTCGTCTAGACGTTCCGATAAAATCATAAAATCATAAAATCACTGATATTTAATATATTAGTTCTCTCTCTCCAGCATCAAGCTGAAATAATATATTATAATATAAGCTGAAATGATATTTATGTAATAGCGAAATAATATCATTCAAAATGCAAAAATAAATACAAATAATGATTAAATAAATAAATAAATAATAAGAATTCAAGGTGGATGGATAAATACTTTATTGATACTAAAGGAAATTTAGCAGCCAGTAGCAATTCCACAATAACGGCACAGTGAATACGATAAAATAATAAAGAATAATAAAGGTTAAAATACTGATAAATAAAAAGAATTAATAATGAATAATGGAAGAATAATGAATGAATGAATGAATGAATGAATAATAATGTGCAGTAGGAGTGTGTATCGGCAGATATGAGATAAATATAATATATAATATAGAGATATGAGTAAATATGTGCATATATGGGTATTTAAGTAAAGGAGTGGAGTGAAGTAAATGGTGACCCTGCAGGATTCTCAGTCTGTGTAAAATCATAGTCTGTGACAAACGATTGTATTTAGATGGGAGCGAGTCAGACTTTAGTCTTTTAGAGTCTTCTAGGGTTCTAGGCTACGATTAGCTACTAGACTACTAGAGGAAATGAGGGTAATGTGACTGGACCAGGTTTTTAATCACCATATATTTCAATTCTGCTTAATTCTGTACATTTACTGTCTTCAAAAGTCAAGAAGAGTTCATTTTTAATGAACTGAACTCTGTGGAGCTGTGGAGCAGTGGAAGAGCTGGGTTCTCTGGAATGATGGATGGTGGAGCTCCATCCAGTACTTTTGGAATGAGTCTGGGATGATGAGGTGGGGTGGTGATCAGGTGATCAGGTGATCATTCAACATCCTGACCATATCAAAGCTCCGGTCACTAAATGCAATCAAATCCTCAAATCCTTGAAATGCTTCTCCAAAATCTAATAGAAAGCCTTGCTTTGTTCCCTGGACAGTAGAGCGGTGATATGGTATAAATACTATATCATGATATTTATAGACATTTTTCGCAATACATGATATTTATCACATGACCGATTCTTATAAACTACCATTCAGATCCTCTCCTGTACTGAATACAGTGATTTATACTCTGTAACATCTGCTGCTCTTCATCTGATTAACCCAGTCTAATTACACTGTCTGTGATGAAACCTGCAGCTGATCAGTGTTTATTAAACACTAACAGTCTCATCCATATGCTTAGAAAAGCTTATTGTCTATCACCATAAAAAAATGTATCACGATACGTTAAAATATCGTCATATTGCCCAGCTCTGAGAGACTGTTACTCCAGCAAAAGCTTTTTTAAACCTTTGATTTCCTTGGTGTCCCAATACTTTTGTCCGTATAGTGTATCCGCAAGATAAGCCAGGTCCTTGAGGTCCGTCTCATAAGACCATTAGTTGAGGTTGATTTAATGATAAAAAATAAAGTGTAAATAAATAATGCAAGTAAAAATAAGTAGATGTTGGCCTTTAGTGTTGCACTGGAGCTCCTATCTGAAACTGACGGAGGCGGCTTTGGCTACCAAACATCTGCAGACAGAAGGAGCGTCTGAGGTACAGGGAAAAGTGTGTAAATGTGACTTCACAGTGAACTGCTCCTTAAATAAAGCCTTATCTGTTCTGTCTCTGGAATAGCAGTACTGTGGCGCAACACCAGGGGGAGACAGAGCCCAACTGGCCCCTCATTCACACACCTGGAAGAGACATAGGATGGTCAAAACAGCAGGCCAGAGGCATTGCATGGTCCAGCTGACCTGCTTTGCTTGTCGGTCAGCTCGTCATGGCCTTCCGTTGATAAGAGACCCGTCTCAGATGAGGTACCGGTCTTCTGTAGTGGTCACCTCCAGTCATTAACCGTACCTGTATGTCCAGGCCTTCCTGTGTGCTATAAGGGTCTCCCCCTGGTGCCAAGTGGCAGGCATCGGTGTATAGCAGAATGCTAATATTTAGCGAGTGGTGCGCGCGTGTGTGTGTGTGTGCACGCGTGTGTGTGAGTGTCTGTGTGCTGTAGCATAAGGTCCCCGAGGCCGGGCTGAAACGAGCCTGTGTGTGAGGACAGACGCCCTTTTGTCCTGCCAATATCCCAGCATGCCTTTGAGTGCACAAAGGCGGCCCAGTGTTGGCATCTGTGGCGCTGCGTGGCCAAGGAGAGGGGACAGGGGGCACTGTGTGCTCTCTCTTACACACACACACACACACCCGCCCATGCACACACAGGTTTATTATTATGGAATATTAGCACATACATAAATCTATGTGTCCTAAATGTACTATGGACAAAAGTATTTGGACACCTGCTCATCTATTAAGGGTATTAAAAATATATATATTCTGCATTTGTTGGAGTAAGTGTCTCTACTGTCCAGAGAAGAAGGCTTTCTACTAGATTTTGGAGGTAGTGAGGATTTGATTACACCAGCGTTAGTCAGGTCAGGATGTTGGATGATCACCACCCCGCCTCACCTCATCCCCAACTCCCCTACTCAACTCCCCAGCTGCTCCACAGCTCAGTGCTGGGGGGCGTTATACCTGTTAGGCAGCATAGTGCCAATAGGTTCATGTCCATCTGCTCTAGAGAGTCCTATTCTATTGGCAGTGCTTCTCTACATGAGATTAGACCAGCTCTGTATGTGCGTATGCATTTGCACACCGGTGTCAGCAATGGGTGCAACTGAATGCATTCTTTAGAAGGGATGTCCACAAACATTTGGACATATTGTGTGCGTGTATTAACTAATATATATATATATATATATATATATATATATATATATATATATATATATATATATATATTCCCACAAGGCCAAGACTCAGAATGTAGAAAAACACACACACAGAGTGTCCTGTATAACAGACACACCACTTATAGCCCTCTCTGAGAGCATGTGTGTGTGTGTGTGTGTGTGTGTCACCTGATGTCTATACTGGTTTGTTTGTGCATTTCTTGTAAACTGTTTGCGTTTGTCCTCTAATTGAGCTGAATGTGTGTGTAAGACTTCTGTCTTTGGGCCGGGCTGATATCTCAGACCTGCCGCGTTTCAGCGCAGTCCTCTGTGTATAGTCCTCAGACACACAGTGGAGGCACTGAAGCCGCATTCAGAGACCTTTAGCTGGACTCAGATGCTGTTTGTTCCAGCATAATTCCATTTAATCACTCCCACTCGCTCGCTGGGCGACAAGAGGGCCCACTGACTGCGGCCCTTAGCCTTCCGTGTGCGGTAGTGTTGTGGCTTATATTTTAGCCAAAAGTGTGTGGACACTGTTCTATTAGCCAAGGCTTGTATTGGAAGAGCTTTAGGACCAAGCATCTTTTTGGGACCTTACATTCTATCATAGCAACACCTTAGCAACCACCTTGCAATGGCTTGGCAACCAACGGCTGTTCCACAGCAACACCATAGCAAGCACCTGAGATACCATAGCAACCAGTGAGAACTACAGTAGGCAGTGGTTCTACAGTAAATGGAACCATGACATCTCAAAAAAACATGAAAATGCATGGCTGGTTGAACAGGTCTTCTCTATTATGGAATGCATTCATAAGAAGGGGTGTCCACAAACATTTGGACACGTGGTGTGTATATATAGTCTGCAAAAGTACACCTACCGTATGTAAGTACCTCTATGTAATAGCTATATAGCCCCTAGAGACACAAATCCCACATTTTACCACCCCCATGTCATAGCAACGCCTTAGCAACCATCTAGCAACGGGTTGGCAACCTACAGCTGTACCACAGCAGCAGCATAGCAACCACCTGGGATACCATAGCAACCAGTGAGAACCACTTTAGCGGCGTTTCCTTTCATAGAACCACGTCATCTCAAAAAAAAAGGGTTCCACTATTGTTGCGAGTTAAAGAACCGTTTGGTTCTTTGGTTTGGTTATTATTTGCTGGATGTGTAGCCAGTGTTTGATCTGCGCTCTCTCTCTCTCTCTCTCTCTCTCTCTCTGCCTGCAGGACCTTGAGATCGTGTATTCCTATCTCCACGGCATGGAGGCCCTGTCGAACCTGAGAGAACATCAGCTGAGGTAAGAGCGAGTGTGTGGGAGGGGAAGGATACGTTTTCAGATCTGTGGGATGAAGGTTTGCATGTTGAAGAGCAGACATAGGCAGATGTTGATGGATGGAGTGTGATGGGGTGATGTGATGTGTGTGGAGAATTGAAAGGAGGTGTTTTTCTGTTCAATTTTCGATGCATTTAAAATTGGCCAGCAGCAGCGTGAGGTTTCCAGTGCGGTGGATATACATATGATATTATTATTATTATTATATATATATATATATATATATATATATATATATATATATATATATATATATATATAGAAATGATATATAATATAAATTATATTAATATACTGTGCGCATATGTATATGTATATATATATATATATATATATATATATATATATATATATATATATATATATATATAGAGCTTTAAGACCAAGCATCTTTTTGGGGCCTTACATTTTACCATAGCAATACCTTAGCAACCACCTTGCAATGTCTTGACAAATATATATATATATATATATGTGTGTGTGTGTGTTAATATATTGTAACATACTGTGGATAATATTGAGGTTTTCCCAATTTATTATATAATTATATATTCTAAGTATATATGTATAATTTATATGTGTATATATACATATATATATATATATATATATATATATATATATATATATTTATGTTATTATATATATGATATAGTTATACATATTTGTTTAATTTTATATGTGTTTATTATTTTTTATAGTATTTATTATATTTTATAAATGTATTATTTACAAAAGAACATAAATATGTTTAAATATATTTTAATAGGGCGTTTTCACATGACTGTTTTACAGTTTTGGGGTTTGGTAATTGGCCTGTTTTACAGTTCTGCTCATTCTAGGCCACCTTTAAGTATGTGCATGTTGTGACACTCTGGACTGGTTCTATTTTTATTTTTGTTTTTGTTTGATACTTTTTAAAGAATAAATTGGGAAAACATCAATATAATCATATTATATTTCCATATCTGAAAAGAAAAACGCCACTGTTCTGGCTCTAGAGAGCGTAAAAGCTTTCCTTTCTGAAAGCCTGGTCTTCATCCTCTTGAACTGTGTGTAGATGCTCTTATTCTGTATTTCATAATAAGAGCTGGACGGTCCTGAACCGTCCTGCCGAACCGTTATCCTTCACAGATAGACCAGTAATGTTCATTCTCTCTCTCTCTCTCTCTCTCTCTCTCTCTCTCTCTCTCTCTCTCTCTCTCTCTCTCTGTCTTGCTCTCTCGCTCTCTCACTCTGCAGGATGATGTGTGAAACCGTGCGCTATGAACGCCATGAAGCAAATGAAGTGCTCTACTAGTAAGTGCTCCTTTCTTTTCCCAGCCTTATCATTTTTCTCAGTTTTGCCTCTAGGCGTTAAAGCAGCATTATGTGAGAATAGTTTTTTCCGCTCCTGAGCGCCCTCTATGGTAAGGGAGCGTATTTCACTTTTACACCACTGCTGTAAATACTAATCACGATTTGAGCGCCCCCCTCGCCGACAGCCGTACTCATGCATTTGTGTACAAGCTGAGTGACACAGAAGCAGCATCTAAATTGAGCACCAACATGAACCAAAAGCTGCTATTTTAAGGTAAAATTGCTACATGATGTTGCTTTAACTTTTAAAGGGTTTGTATGTGGGCCCATATTTCCATTCCTCACTCTCAAACCACATAAGTTCTAAAATCAATTATTGTAGCTGGTGAATCATTTATAGAAGAAGTTACTGAATCATTTACAGCAGTTATAGTTATATTTATAGCATTTATAGCTATGTTCTCTGAAATGTTGGGTGGTGCTCCATCCAGTACATTGAGGATGAGGTGGGGTGGTGACTTTTTAACATCCTGACCTTACTCACACTCTTGTTGCTGAATGCAGTCACATCCTTACAGCAGTGTTCCAGAGTCTTCCCAGTACAGGACAGTAAAGACAACAACAGCAGGATGAACTTGAATTTTTAATGTATGTTTTTTTTCACAAGAAACAATGAATAATCTGATGTCCCAATACTTTTGTCCACATAGTGTATTGAGCCACATGGACAATTGATCTTCATTCGAACACTATTGAGAGAGCGTCTACAGCATTCTTTTTGAAGGTCTGAGTCATGTATATCAGTTACAGAATCATTCATAGTAGATACTGAGTCATGTACAGTAGTACATGGCTCAGTATCTACTATAAATGAATCATGTAGTAAAGACTGAACCTTTTATGGTGGAGACCGAATAATTTATAATGGAGACTGAACTACTTATGGTTGATACTGAACCATGTACACTTGAGACTGAATCATTTATAGTAGATACTGAATGATTATAGTAGATTCTGAACCGTTTATAGAATATATTAAATCATTTATGGTGGAGTCTGAATCATTTATAGTAGATTCTGATTCGTTTATAGAATATATTGAATCATTTATGGTAGAGTCTGAATCATTTATAGTAGATTCTGATCCATTTATAGAATATATTGAATCATTTATGGTAGAGTCTGAATCATTTATAGTAGATTCTGATCCGTTTATAGAATATATTGAGTCATTTATGGTAGAGTCTGAATCATTTATAGTAGATTCTGATCCATTTATAGAATATACTGAATCATTTATGGTGGAGTCTGAATCATTTATGGTGGAGTCTGAATCATTTATAGTAGATTCTGATCCGTTTATAGAATATATTGAATCATTTATGGTAGAGTCTGAATCATTTATAGTAGATTCTGATCCGTTTATAGAATATATTGAATCATTTATGGTAGAGTCTGAATCATTTATAGTAGATTCTGAACCGTTTATAGAATATATTGAATCATTTATGGTGGAGTCTGAATCATTTATAGTAGATTCTGATCCGTTTATAGAATATATTGAATCATTTATGGTAGAGTCTGAATCATTTATAGTAGATTCTGATCCGTTTATAGTATATTGAATCATTTATGGTAGAGTCTGAATCATTTATAGTAGATTCTGATCCGTTTATAGAATATATTGAATCATTTATGGTAGAGTCTGAATCATTTATAGTAGATTCTGATCCATTTATAGAATATACTGAATCATTTATGGTGGAGTCTGAATCATTTATAGTAGATTCTGATCCGTTTATAGAATATACTGAATCATTTATGGTGGAGACTGAATCATTTCTGGTAGTTTATGAACCACTTATAGTAGATAGTGAACCATTTACTGAATCATTTATAGTTAATACTGAACCATATAGTAGAAACCGAACCTTTTATGGTGGAGACTGAATCGTGTACAGTAGAGGCTGAATCATGTACAGTAAAGACTGAATCATGTACAGTAGAGACTGCATCATTTAGAGCAGATTCTGAATAATTAATAGTAGGTACAGAATCATTTATAGTAGGTACTGATTCGTTTATAGTGCTGCTGAATAAAAGGTCTTAAAATGAACACTGAAAACAAGCCCAGGGTTTATAGCGCTAAGCGTGTGAAGGCTGTATTCCAGGCATTCCGACGCAGACGACCCGCTTATCTCACGTCTTCTAATGAGGGAATAAACGGCTGAGTGCAGCAGCAGGACAGCAGTTCTTGGATGGCACAGCTATTGATCTCTATCTTAAACACACTGACCCAGTTTTGGCTCACTCCCTTTTTTTTTTTTGCAAGAGTGTGTGTTCAGTTAACACCCCCCCCCCCCCCCCCCCAAATATCCTCTAATGTTTTTGGAAGGCGGTTCTTGGCTTTGTCTTGCTATTGTTCTGTGCCCCCTCTTCCTGCCTTTGGACTTGGATGAAGACACATGCATACACACACACACACACCATGATCCCAAGGGTGATCCCAGCCCCCACATTCAGACACTCCCCTCCAATTTCACACTCCATTTTTCTTTTCTCCTCGAGCAAGACACAGTATTTGGGTCTCTCCCCGGGTCAGTTCACCCTTGCAAATGCAAGCAGCTCATTGGCTTATCATCCCTAATAGCAGCTAATATACTCATATACTGTGTGTGTGTGTGTGTGTGTGTGTGTATTTCAAAGAATACAGCACTATAATTTTACACTGATAAGCCATAACATTAAAACCACCTGCCTCATATTGTGTAAGCCCTCCTCATACAACCAAAACAGCTCTGACAGACATGGACTCCAGCATTATGGGCCTTCAGCATTAAGATAAGCTAATCCTATCCTTTAAATACAGCATCCATGAGAACCTGTAGACAGAAGCTAGAGAAACGTGGAGGGCTGAAGCTAGGAGAACCTGGAGGCTGAAGCTAGGAGAACCTGGAAGGCTGAAGCTAGGAGAACCTGGAAGGCTGAAGCTAGGAGAACCTGGAAGGCTGAAGCTAGGAGAACCTGGAAGGCTGAAGCTAGGTGAACACGGAAGGCTGAAGCTAGGTGAACACGGAAGGCTGAGGCTAGGAGAACCTGGAGGCTGAAGCTAGGAGAATGCGGAGGGCTGAAGCTAGGACAATATGGAGACTGAAGCTAGAAGAACCTGGAAGCTGAAGCTAGGTAAAACCTGGAGGCTAAAGCTAGAAGAACCTGTAAGTTAAAGCTAGAAGAACCTGTAAGTTAAAGCTAGAAGAACCTGTAAGTTAAAGCTAGGTAAAACCTGGAGACTGAAGCTGGGTAAAACCTGGAGGCTGAAGCTGGGTAAAACCTGGAGACTGAAGCTGGGTAAAACCTGGAGGCTGAAGCTAGGTAAAACCTGGAGGCCGAAGCTAGGTAAAACCTGGAGGCTGAAGCTGGGTAAAACCTGGAGGCTGAAGCTGGGTAAAACCTGGAGGCTGAAGCTGGGTAAAACCTGGAGACTGAAGCTGGGTAAAACCTGGAGGCCGAAGCTGGGTAAAACCTGGAGACTGAAGCTAGAACGCGGAGGAACGCGGAGGGCTAAAGCCATTGTCCTAGCTTCTGGCTTTAGAAGAACGCGTTCCCCCCCCCAATGCTTCCACTGATGAGTGCCCAGTAGCTCTTGGTCACATGATACCATGCTGAAGTGTGTGTGTGTGTGTGTGTGTGTGTGTGTGTGTGTGTGTGTGTGTTTAGTAATGGTTAAAGCTGACATTCTTAAAATGAATTCAGATGAACTGAACTGAAGAACCGCGGGCCTGCTTGCCATATTCCCACTGGAGATGTCCAAACCGTGACTGTACCGCTGTGCTGCTACACACACTCGAGCTAACTCTGATGGTGATGATGAGGTTTAATGATGTTGAATATGGTAATTTTGTCATGAATAATTCACGTGATGACTTTCAGGCGTTGCCTGTAGATCACTAACAAGCAATAGTTAACTATTTAACCATTAAATGTTTAATAGTGGTGAGCTTTTAGCTAAATGTGTGTGTGTGTGTGTGTGTGTGTGTGTGTGTGTGTGTGTGTGTT
>NC_132896.1:31442022-31457022 GCF_030463535.1 Salminus brasiliensis | reverse complement strand
TGTAGGGATTGGACTGTTGGGATTGTGATATGATAGGATATGATAGTAATATGGATAAATGCAAGTTTGAGGAACTTCTCAACATCAGGTGAAGGATCATTAGACCTTTAAAATGTTGAGAATTCACACCCACACTCATGTCTGTTACAGTCAAGGTCCTTCAGGTTCCCTAAAGGCTTCTACAGCATCACCAAAACCCTTTAAAGCGAAGTCCATGGTCTTAGAAAAGTAAGCCCAGAATGCCTCAGTAGATCCTCAGGAGGTCGCTGGTTTAATCCTTAGTGACCTCCAGGGAGTCCCAGAGAGCATAATTGACCTCCCTCTCTCTCTGTAGGTAGGATTTAGGTCTAGCCAATGCAAGTGTCTGCAAACTTTAAATTAGTGAAGACCCTTAACATCAGCACACACATCTACTACAAACATGGTTCTATATGGAACTAAAAATGGTTCCTCTATGGCATCGCTGAAAGAACCTCTGATAGCACCTTTGTTTTTAAGACTGTAGAAGGAAATTTGCAGGAGATGCAAAAGCTTTGGTGATTTAAAAGGTCAGTTACCCAATCCCTGCTCATGTGAACTCCCCCCATCACTAGCAGTGCCCCCAACACGAAGAGGGTAAAGACTAGCACATGTGAAGACGGCCACCATCTTTTTTCCCCAACTTCACTAGGTAGTCACTCCCCAGCTCCGGTGCAGAAGCCAACAGATGCCTTTGCTGCATCACAGCATCACAGCAGCCCGCCCCAGTTGTGCTCTCTCTGTCTCCGGCTACTGATGGCAAAGCAGCATGACACAGGATTCGAACCATTGAATCATCCTTGGATCGTAGTGGCAGTCCCTTAGTCCACTGGACCACTCGGAGCCAGTAAAACTTGGAAGTTATTCGTGGTAGAGTGGGGTATGGCGGGAGGGATGCTTCACTTTAAGACCCTCTATCATAGAAAACTGAATTTCCCTCCGCCTGTTTTGCATTCCCAGCCGAGTGATGGCCTCCTCCTCGTGCAGGAACACCTCTCCTGAGCTCATATTGAGAGTTGTATAGACGTGCTGGCGCTGACCCAACACTCCCAGGCTCTCTTTCAACACTGCTGTCTGTTCTCTGACACCAAGAGAGGGAGTATTTACAGAGCTGTGTGTCAGCATGCTATTTTCTTAAACACACACACACACACACACACACACACACTCCTGTTAGTGGTGCTATATCTGTGAGTGTGTGTGAGAGAGGGAGAGGGAGAGAGAGAGAGAGAGAACGAGCGAGCGAGTGAGTGAAAGAGGGTGGATGTGATGATAGAGTTTATTTCGGTCTGTTTGACGGTTCTTTTCTTTGCACTCACCCCTATAGCGAAGCCTCTCATGTCTGCTTTTGTGTCTGCATCGCTTTCAGGGCCTGTTCAGAGCTCCACAGCGCAGGAAAATCAAACCCTCCTCTTGCACAGTGTGTTTTCCCCGTGATTATTTTTGCTCGTGTTGAGATGGATGCGGCGCAGAAGAAGATCTCTGTGCTTAAAAGATCATCTCCACGACTAGGCCTTTGTTTACGCGTGTTGATGAAGCAGTCGTGTGCCAAAGTTGGGTACCTGGGGGGGAGGGGCGTTTTATAAAATAGGAGTGCTCAGTTTAGCCAGATCTGAAGACCGATAGGAGAGGAGCTGAGGAACGTTGTGAGGAACATTACGCAGAACCTTAAGTCACGTTTTAGACAGATAATTTAAGCCCAAAGTTGAGGACCATTCAAACGAGATGTTAGATTCTCTTCTCCCCCTTGGACAGGTTTGACTTTGGGCTTCCAGGGGTGTCCAAACTTTCGCATACAACTCTAGTACTGTACTACTGCTACTTTACTACTATACATGTACTGCTACAGTTTCAGAAAGGGTTCTCCGAGGGTTCCTTAGTAAAGGCAGTGCAGTGTAGTAACACCACTAATATATCATCAACATCATCATCCTCATGGTCATCATCAGCATCATCACAGTCACCATCTTCATCACAGTCACTATCATCAGCATCATCAGTCTTCATCACAATCACAGTCATAATCATCTCCGTCGCCAAAATTATGTTACTAGCATCACAGTCAAATCATTGTCGTAATCAGTCACCATCAACACCATCATCACAATCAGTCATCATTGCAATCACCAGTCTTCATAATCAGTCATCACCACAATCACTCTCACAGTCATCACCATCATCGCCATCATCACAGTCACAATCATTACAATAATCACAGTCTTCATTATCACAGTCGTCACCATCATCGCCATCATCACAATCACAGTCATCATTGCAATAATCACAGTCTTCATAATCACCGTCAACACCATCACCACAATCAGTCATCATTGCGATCACCAGTCTTCATAATCACAGTCATTACCACAATCACCATCATTGCCATCATCACAGTCACAATCATTACAATAATCACAGTCTTCATTATCACAGTCGTCACCATCATCATCATCACAGTCGGCACCATCATTGCCATCATCACAATCACAGTCATCATTGCAATAATCACAGTCTTCATAATCACCGTCAACACCATCACCACAATCAGTCATCATTGCGATCACCAGTCTTCATAATCACAGTCATTACCACAATCACCACCATCGCCATCATCACAGTCACAATCATTACAATAATCACAGTCTTCATTATCACAGTCGTCACCACAATCATCATCACAGTCGTCACCATCATCACAATCACAGTCATCATTGCAATAATCACAGTCTTTATTATCACCGTCAACACCATCATTACAATCACTGTAATCACAGTTATCATCATTTTCTGTCATCATCATCATCACCATCACCACAATAATCTTCATCTTCAATGTTTTTATTTTTTCTTGACCTGTAGCAGCTCAGAGTGTTCTTCAGACTTGAATCACAGATAAAACTGAATCTCCTGCTAGGAGATGGTTTATGATTTATGATTTATGATATTTTTTTATTATTGCGCTCCACAGACGTTGATGGAGGCCTGGAGCAACAGCGCTGAGTCAGAATGTATGGACCGCTGTGAATCTGTGATTCAGAGAGTTCACACAAAGCTCGATGGGAAGGTCTTTCACTGGCCTGCAGAATCCTGACCAGACTGATAAATCATCTGTTCCTCTTAAAGCCTGGTTGCACTTTTGCAATGTTACACTTACAGTAATTGCTGGGACCAAATTGCTCATTAAAGCCCAGGGGACCGTGAAAGGGGCCTTATCCTACATTTTTCTTGCGTTTTATTTATTTTCCCTCCCTAATCTGCAGCACTGATGATGTGTGTGTGGGTGTGTGTACCAGCCAAGAGCCATCACATGTCTACAGTCTCGAAGCTCTCCTTATTTACAGCCTGCTTTTGTTGTTGACTTTAAAAGAAAATAGAGGATTGATCACTGACTGCAGACGCAGCCCATCAGCCGAGACGTGTTCGGGGTCTGACATGAGGTTTTTAGTTTCTACAGTCAAGAACAGGAGATGCTACGCTAACGTTGCTAACAAACACTGAACTTGGACTGTCACCAATCTGGATCACAGTTGAAACGTTTCTAAAGCACATCAGCTGGTCTGAGCTAAATGAATAATAAGGTAGTCCGGTGTTTATTAGCTAGCTGTATTAGCGTAGCATCTCCTGTTCTTAACTAAAGAAGCGCACGTCAGATACACTATATGGACAAAAGTATTGGGACACCTGCTACATTCACTGTTTCTTCTGAAATCGAGGGTATTAAAAAGAGCTGATCCTGCTTTTGTTGGAGTGACTGTCTCTACTGTCCAGAGAAGAAGACAAGGCTCTACTAGATTTTGGAAGGAGCATTGCTGTGAGGATTTGATTGCATTCAGCAACAAAATGTCAGTGAAGTCAGGATGTTGGACGATCGCCACCATCCATTATTCCAGAGAGAACATTTCCTCCACTGCTCCACAGCTCAATACTGAGGCATGGTGCCAATAGGTTCATGTTCATCTGCCTCAGAGAGTCCTATTCTATTGGCAGTACTTCTCTACAGGGACTAGATGAGCTGTCTGTGTGCACTTGTGCATCCGCATCAGCAATAGGTGCAACTGAAAGAAGCAGAATGCATTCATTGGAAGGGGTGTCCACAAACATTTGGACATATACATGTATCAAACACGGTTAGGCTGGTCAACTGCATCTGGGGTCAGTGATCAATCTATATGCTTTATTGCTGAAAAGTTCTGTCTCCGGGTTGCCTTCCCGCTCACCTGTATTTGTTTGTTTGTTTGTTTATTTATTTATTTAAGCCAGGTGACGCTGAGAGAGTGTGTTATTGTTTATGCTTTTATCATTTTTTACATTTTTACAGCAAGCTAGACCACAAGCTGAGAATTCAGGGTATTAGAAGTTTGCAGGTGTCTCACTGGAATCCATGACTGTGCTTATTCACTGAAACTCCACCCTCTCTCTCCCTCTCCCTCAGCCCGGATGACATCGGCAGCTGCTGGTACATCTTGCTGTCCGGGTCTGTGTTCATCAAGGAGTCCATGTTCCTGCCCAGATCCAGGTATGTCCTTAATCCAGAACATCAGCACCTTGCTCTCAGACTAATGACGCCAGGGTTAGTCTAGGTTATCTAACCTGCAGCAGAGGCCACTCTGACCCCCCCCCCCCCCCCTCCCCAATCATCCCCTCTCATTCACACGCATATATACACATACACACACCCTAAGTGATGCCTGCTAGTCATTACACCATTGGCAACACACTCCAACGATGTATGTACGCCGATCAGCCATAACATTAGCACCACCTGGGTAATAGTAAGTAGGTTCCTGCTTATGGTCCCGAGACATGACTCCACAATGCCTCTGAAGGTTTCCTGTGGTGTCTGGCACCAAGACATGAACAGCAGGTCCTGTAAGTTGTCCTGTAGACCTCCATGATCATCAGTGAGCCTCAGGTGCCCATGCCCGAGTCGCTGGATACTAGGTACTGACCACTGCATACCAGAAATCATGCCCCACAGGACCTGCCCTCATGTTTTGGAGATGTTCTGACCCAGTTGTCTAGAACATCACAGTTTAGTTCTTGACCAATATGATTCTACCCTTGCCTACTCCTTGATCACCTTCACTGATTTCTCCACCCCTTGACAGACAGATGCCACTGTAAAGTATGCCAGTATGAAAAAAAGGGGATACCACCCAACCCTATTAGAGAGCTCATTTGCATATCTGTATCATAGAAGGAAGGACAGTTATAATGAGTAACGAATGCTGTAAAATACTGTGATATTTCTCATCACAGAGGCCCTGAATCAGCTCCTCTGACCTGCCCTGTGACACAGCAGCCTTCATTACTCACACTTCCAGTCTAACTTGGGAGGCGATTGCAGCTGTGTGTGTGTGTGTGTGTGTGTGTGTGTGTAAGGCCCTCTCCCAGTACTCAGTGTTCCTTTTCTAAGTTCAGGACTCCTGTGTGGCAAGTGTGGAAATAATATCTGGCAAGGCTTTCAGAGCATGTGGTCGAAATGACCTCAAACGGGCCGCCATAGCAGTAGCTGTTCACACCTCGGTCAGTGTTCCTCTAAGCCTGAACCGGTCAGAGCGATCCAAGCTGCATGACTGAGTACAGTTACAACGACCTCACACACAAGCGCTCAGAGTCACACGCAGGGTCGGTCAGATCAGCTTCCATTGTAATAAGCCTGTCCAGGAGTGGAGGAGGAGGTGTACTGTCATCACGGTTAAAAGGACAACATCTTTGAGGAACCTGAAACTGTGCCATAACATTAACACCACGTCCTTATCCATTATTTTAGCTCCACTGACCATATAGGAGCACTGTGTAGTTCTATAATTCCAGACTGTAGCTCATCAGCCTCCTTTCATCCTGCTCTTTAATGGTCAGTACCTCCCAGGACTGACCACCATAGAGCAGACTGTAGTATTATTTGGGTGGTGGGTCGTTCTCAGCACTGCCGTGACACTGACTGACGTGGTGGTGGAAGCCTTCATTCAAATGGGTTCTTAGAGGAACCAGACTTCATGTTCTCACAGGCACCTTTTAGAGCATCAAGAAATGTTTGAGTTCTTGGAGGAGCTTCTGGGTTCTTCAAGGAACTACTACACTGGGAGTGATGAGGGCAGTGATCACCATCTACCCACCCAGAGAGAGCATGGGCAAGCGTGCTCTTTCAGGTTCAGGCTGCTGATGGTGAAGCTGATCCAAACCCACAATCCTCTGGCCATAGAGTAGCTGCAGATGATCAGAACATGAGGTTCGAGAGGATTCTGGAGAAGTCTGTCTTATTTAAACCTCAGACGTTTAGTCTGGTTTGCTTTTGATTGACGGTTGAAGTGAGTGGTAAAGATCACCATCATGGCCAGATCCAAAGAGCTCTCTGAGGCCTTCAGAAAGAAGGGTGGAGATCCAGGTGAGTCTGGAAAGGGGTTTTATAAAGATCTCAGAACTGCCAGCGTGGCCAGGTCAGGCCGTCCATACAAGTTAGGCCCAAGAGCAGACCCACAAGATCTGTAGAGAAGTCTCCAACAGTCCTAAAATGTCATCACGGGACCTACAGGCTCTCCGGCATCTACCATCGGAATGAGAAGCACAAGCGGAGATTCATCCGTCCACAGCACATTGTTCCAGAGGTTCCACAGTTCTGGACTTTGGTTTGGATTTGGTTCTGGTTTTGGTGTTCTCTGGCAAACGTTAGTCTTGCAAATTTAATTGAATTAAAAGGCATTTCTTCAGTTTTTATATGTATGATTATATTTCCTCCATCTCCCAGTATTGTTCACATCAAGATGGAATCTCCAGATGTTTAAATATGTTAAAAAGGGCCAAGGTTTTCATGGGGTGTCCTCATTTTTCTCACAGTGGAGTAAAATGGTGGAGTAAGTGGGGTCATTTTCTCAGCTGCTCAGCTCAGTCTCATTAATACCGGTGGCCTGTGGCAGGCTTGAAGGGATTTATCTGCCTGACAACATCAGAACATGTTTCTTCTTTACAGCTTTGACCTTCTCTACTGTTAAACGCTTCCAACCAAGCTGCACTTTCAGAGATGTCTGATAACAATAGGGGCGTAAAGGTTCGGTTCTCTCTACGGTTCGGTACATTTACATTTACGGACTTAAGCAAGTGCTTCACTGTTTACTCAAGAATAACCTCAGCTAGTTTAATAGACTAAAATTCAAAGATCCTCTAATCTTAGACTCTACTAAACACCAGTCAGTATGGAGACCATAGTACGCTACTCTTCACCCAAGTCCTCTCAGAAGAGGAGGGTCTTCAGTCTGGGTTTGAAGACAGCGAGCGTTGGACTCTGCTGTTCGGACACCCAGGGGAAGCTCGTTCCACCACTTCGGTGCAGGACAGTAAAAAGTCTGGACGTTGGTTTCTTGTGTTGGTTTCTTGATTGGAAACAGCTGGAACATCTCCGATTTTGTCTGGAGGCTTCAGGCCCTAGCATCCATGAGAATGCTGGTATGTCCATATGTAGGAGGTCAGATTCGAGGGGTCAGCAGTGCCAGCAGAGCAAATATGCCCCCTACCCCCAACTTGCCTGGTTCAGTGCCTCAGCAACAAATCACCGTGGAAACCGTGGAGGCTAAAAACTCTTCCCGTCCCCAAAATACATCCACCAAGCGTACAATTATGTAACGCCTACCAGAATTACACAAAATAAGGGGCTCCGAAGTGCTGATTAGCATCAGGTTTTGAGACAGTGTCTGGAAATGGCAGCGAGAGTACCACCTGCTACTTGTGCCAGTGATTATGCAACAAGGTACAAGGCTGAAAATAGGCATTCCAGGCTCAGCCACCAACAGTGGCTTCTGTTGTTCAGACTACGAGTTAACGTCAGATCTGGTTTCCTCTGTTGTTCACTGTGGTAATTCAGACTGCAAATGTTATGAAAAGTTCCTCGTAATCAAAAGCGTGGGAGATTTTGCTGGTATGAATTATTCTGAGAGCCAGAACGGATTGGTTTAGTGTGTTAAGGAGACCCCAAACCAAGGATATTAACCAATCAGCCGCAACATTAAAACCACTGACAGATGGCCAGTGGCACCTGTCAAGGGGTAGAGTATATTGGGCAGCGAGTGAGCAGTCAGTCCTTGAAGGTCACGTGTTGGGCAAATGTAAGAATCTGAGACTAGGACCAAACTGTGATGTCTAGGTGGCCGGGTCAGAACATCTCCACAACATCAGGCAGATCTTATGGGGTCTTCCCAGTTATGCAGTATTTTAGAATTTACCAAAAGTGCTCCGAGAAAGGACGACTGATGAACCAGCGACAGGGTCCTGGGCACCCAAGGCTCATTGATTTGATTCCCGGAGGCCTCACCTCACAACTTCCAGGATCTGCTGATAATGTCTTGTTGCCAGATATCTCAGGACACCTTCAGGCCTTGTGGAGTCCATGCCTAGACGGTTCAGAGCTGTTTTGGCTCCACCAGGAAGACCCACACAATACTAGACTGGTGATTTTGAAGTTATGGCTGTTCAAAAAGCGATATACAGTCTTCACTCATCTCCTCTGCCATTAAGTACAAGTCCTTCAGATCGCATGAGATATTTCTGGAAGATTTGGGCCTCTAACATTCACACAAGACCTGGTACACCACCAGAACTGACCCCATCTGATCAACAGCACTTTCAACTCTGGGAGCGAGGCGGCCATCAAACTCCACTTTCACTTCAGATCTGAAAACATCTGCAGGTCTTTCTGTCCATCCTTCACTGTTGGCCTAAAAGGATGTATGGTGCTGTTCTCGGAACAAGGGACTGACCAGGGCTGAGTCCAGAGCTTAGGAACTCTCTCACTTCAACGGGACTTTGTTGGTTCTTTGGGTTTACGGTTTCTGACTGTAGCCCTTCTGTAGCCCTCCCACCTTTACTCCAGCCATCATTGGCGTGGCCCACCATCGACTCACCACTGACCATATATCACTTGGGTGAGTGACTGTTCTCAACACAGGGACACTGGTGTGGGGTTGTGTAAGGGTTGTGGTGGTGGTTGAGGGTGGCTAATAAAACACATGGGCTAGTAGCCCAATTTGACATAGAAAAGCATTGCCAGTAGAGTGGGATCTATTGGAGCACCATGGTCACCATGCCAATGCCACTAGAAGGTTATAAAGCCCTCAGCTGTGGTCTTGGATCAATGGAACTGGGTTCTCTGGAGTTATGGAGCTCCAACATCAGTACCTGACCTCACAGCGATGTGTAGGACGTCTAGTGAAGCCTTTCCGTTACTGCAGCACACTCCCTGTTATTATTCTTGGTTTGAGAAGAAACACTGGATCAGCAGGTGTCTGGATTGTGGAATGCAGCTCTGTGTGTGTGTGTGTGTGTGTGTGTGTGTGTGTGTGTGTGTGTGTTCCAGAGAAATTGCTTTAAATGTCTTTAAATAGACCGCCCAGCCCGCGAGTTGGCATAGTTCCCTGAAATGACGTTTGTTTCATTTCCCCATCGCTCGCTGCGGTCACCACCCGGTCTGCAAGTCTTGCAGAGAGTCCCAATGTCCAGAAAGTGCTGGCCTAATGAGCTCCATAGGCTGACCACAGCGTGAGGCTTCTTTGAAAGGTATTACAGCCTCACTTCTGCCTGCTCATCTGATCAGTGTGTCTCTTCGGTGTAAGAGGAAGTCGTTTCCTTACCAAAGAAAAACCTCTCGGATTGCAGGTGTGTAAGTTTGCATAGCTGTGCTCACTCACTGACCCAGGAGAGACCATTTCATCCCCTTTTCATTCAGGTCGGCTCATAACCCCTTTTGTTTCCCTGAAGACCCTTTAAAGTTCATTAACAAACTCTTTATGGTCAGCACTCGTGTCTGGGCTCAGCAGTTGGTCAGCAGCAGCTGCTCTGGGCCGGCTGATACTCTTTGGAGCTGGAGCTGAGCTAGTTAAGCAAAGGCTAGCTTAGTGAGCGGCTACAGGTCCGAAACCACAGGGAAAAGCTTTAAATTCAGCTCCTGTCGCTCGATTATTAGCCGTTCTCGTCTAGACGTGTCTGAGGGGGGTTTCAGTCAGACAGGCTTGAGTTAGGTCTGTGGTGATCAGACTGTTATCAGGCTAACTAAGCTAGCGTTAACCAGCGTCTCTCTCCGGATTCACAGCAGTTTAACACATTAGTAATGGTCAGATTGACCGTTTAACATGTGCTCGAACCCTCTTGTATTTAAAGAGGAATTACCCATAGGGGTCATTAGGATAATGTTATTATTGCCTTTCAGTGAATCTCTCTCTCTCTCTCTCTCTCTCTCTCTCTCTCTCTCTCTCTCGCTCGCTCTCTCGCTCTCTCTCTCTCTCTGTGTTCAGTGTTTGTAGAGGAGGCTGAGAGGTCAGTGTTCAGTGGCTGGAGGTTAGCCCCTCCCCTCTCTCTCAAGCAAGAGGCTGGCTGGAATTTTGGCTCCAGTCCGTCATCACTAACGCCCAGCGGCAGGAGCTCACTCGCGCGCACACACACACACACACACACACTCGCGCTCACTCACGCTGCTAGCGCACACTCCCATAACATGAAGGCAGCAGACTGAGCAGGCTGGTGTGAGGGCTGAGGGTGGGAGTGTAAGGAGTGTACGCAGGACGGCCGGAGTGTGTGGATCTGGGGTGGGTCTGCTGTGCTCGCTCTTGTTATGCACTCGGATTAAAGACAACTTTCAGATGAGAAACGTATCTTGGAGTGTGAGCACCGGAAAGACATCCATGAAGGCTTTCTAGGATTGGGACTGGGGTCACACTTCCATAAGGAACTTTCCTCGGAAGCAGCAGCTTGGAAAGGTAGATTTGTGTTTATGAACGTCATCATTATTCAGACACAATTCCAACATGGATTTGATCTTCTGACGTACTCCAGACCCCTTTAGATAAGAGAAATCCAGTAAAAAGGAGAAACAAGCTTCTCATTCTGAAAAAAGAAATTAGTGAGATCTTGTCTGCGAGCTAGTCTGAAGAACAGAGCTCGGTTCCTCCAGGTTTCTCCTGGACGCCCCCCAGTTCAGCCATCAGCAGCAGCAGCAGCAGCAGCTCACCTGATCTACCATCATTAAGCCCTGATTTACCTCCAAACCAGGTGTTGATCTGAGGAGAACTCTAAATAATACTAGACTCCATGAGGAGAACTTTGGAGATGTTCTAATGATGAACACAGTGATGGAGAACCACCACCACTTTCTGTAGGAGTGATATTATTAGTGTTTATTGTAATATCAGTGTTTTTTTTACTGAGGTTAGAAACACTTACTGCCCAGATAAGCAGCTTTTTATTCTATAAGCTGCTGGTGAAGGCGCTGTGGTCATGCTGCTGGGGTCCAGTGCATTCTGTCCTGTCCAGCACTGCACTCTGGGCTAATTTAAGGTTGGAGGTGTTCCTGAAAGGCATTCAGTTCGTGCTGTTCTGGGTTGCTGTGAATCTGACTTTCTTATGTGTGTTTGTATGTATGTATGTATATATATATATATATGCTGGATGTATTTAAGGCAGTATTTCAGTAGGACACTAATGTTGATACAGTCTTCTGACTGCAGTTCCATGATAGATCTTTAATCTTGGCTTAAATCTCTGTGTGTGTGTGTGTGTGTGTGTGTGTGTGGCACTTAATGTTATTAGATATATGTTCTCTATATATGTAAATAGTTGCAATACCCATGGGATGTATTGTAACATATAAGAATTTACATAAATGTAATACATATGGGACACATTACTTGTGTATAGAATGCATATAGGAGAAATTACATAGGGGACATGCGTATATAATAAATATAAAACCAATGACATGGGGGACTAGCATATGGGACAAATTACATGGGGTACTTACATATGTATATAATGCATAGTGGATATATATATATATATATATGAATGACAAATTACATAGGGTACTTACATGTGTATATAATGCATATGGGACAAATGACAGTTATGTACATGTAATACATATTGGACATATGTATGACTGTTTGGGGTGTGTGTGTGTGTGTGTATGTGTGTGTGTGTGTGTTTGTGTGTGAGTAATATTGGATGGTTAGTGGTATCTGTCATCACCGAATCGCATTCCAGGCACCACGGATGTTGTGTAACGTAGAGACGTGGAGCGCAGGGGCCAGCAGGGTGGGCATGATGTCTCTCAGGAGCAGAAGGAATCTGAGCTGAATTCCTTTGAGCTCAGTGGTTAAAGAATGTGCTTCTACAACTGCAGCGCTCATAAATCTTCCTGCTCTAAGCTCGTGCTTCCTGGTCCTGAATGAGCATTGTGTCTGTTTACTGGGCTTCCAGTTTTACTCTCTGTCTCTGTCTGTCTGTCTCTCTCTCTCTCTCTCTCTCTCTGTGTGTTTGTATGGGGAGTTACAGTATAATGCCATATAATGTTAATCGTTGTCAGAATAAATTACCCTGCATACACGAGTATTTTAGTGCTATAATGCATGATAGATAGATATACAAACAGGTATGTAGATAGATAGATAGATAGATAGACAGATAGACAGACAGACAGGTATGTAGATATAGATAGATAGATAGATAGACAGACAGACAGACATGTAGATAGATAGATAGATAGATAGATAGATAGACAGACAGACAGACAGACAGGTATGTAGATAGATAGATAGATAGATAGATAGATAGACAGATAGATAGACAGACAGATAGATAGACAGACAGACAGGTAGATAGACAGATAGGTAGACAGACAGGTAGGTAGATAGATAGATAGATAGACAGACAGGTATGTAGATAGATAGATAGATAAATAGACAGACAGGCAGGTAGACAGGCAGGTAAACAGATAGATAGATAGATAGATAGATAGATAGACAGACAGGTAGACAGACACATAGATAGATAGACAGGCAGGTAGACAGGTATGTAGACAGACAGGCAGACAGACAGGTAGACAGATAGATAGATAGACAGGTATATTAAGCTCAGACGTCATATTCTAGTTTTTGCCACTAGCCCCTCCCTGAAAGAAGCAGTTCAGTGAAAACCCAAATAAACACGACTGATCGCTGACCCTACATGTGGTCAGTCTGCCAAGCCATGATTTATGTCTGAAGTTTGCTTTTTCACATAGGAACTGGAGATGCTAGGCTACAATGGCTAACATACCCATTCCTCCGACTGTCAACGATCTCTTTTCAGTAAATACTCGTCCACGCTCTTTTACACAGGTATTTGCTGAAGCTGAAGCTGGAACTGTATCATCGTCTGCATAACGCTGTACCACAGACTGTGCTGAGGCAAAAGTAGTTCCGGTTACTGAGTTTATAGAGTAAAATAAGTCCTACACCACATAGATTTGTTGGTATTTGCCAAGATGACAAGATTGGTGACAGTCTAAATCCAGTGTTTGTTAGCAACGTTCGCCTAGCATCTCCTGTTCTAATCTAAAGAAGCAAATGCTAGATATCAAAGCTGTCTCAGCGTATTACAGCGCCTGGTGTGAGCCATGAATTCTGTTAATCTGATGCTCACCAAACTTCTCCTTTAACTTATTGGGCCTCAGTGAGGGGAAGGCGGCTCTTTAGCACCTGTGCAGCGGGAGGTTTTGCAGATGGTATGCGAGTCTGTTTCGGGTGTGTTGTAAACTGGTATGTTCAGAGCAGGTCAATAATTTGCCTCCCCGTTCCCCTCCATCCCCTCCATCTCCTCCATCCCCTCCATCCCCTCCGTCACTGAGGTGCAGTACTGGAAATAGAGCAGCGCTGGTAAGCAGTCAGTTCCAGTTATTTCCGAGCTGAAATGGAAAGGCAAGAAACGAGATGGAGGGAGGTCCTCACAGTGTGTGGTCACAGAACGAAGAACAGAAATAGCTGTGAAATGCATGCTGGGATACCCACCTGTCAGCTTTTTTTCCCCCTCCCCTCTGTGTTGTTCTCGTTGTGGTCAGGCGTCATTATCTGTGACCATTTCTGACAAAAGAACAGTACTGGTAATCAGTACTGAATGGAGGCCCCTCGGGCTTGACAGTTATTTGGACAAAAGTATTGGGACACCTGCTCATTCATTGCTCCTTCCGAAAATCAAGGGTATTAAAAAGAGCTGATCCTGCTTTTGTTGAAGTAACCGTCTACTGTCCAGAGAAGAAGACAAGGCTTTCTGCTGGATTTTGGAGGAGCGTTGCTGTGAGGTCAGGATGTTGGGTGATCACCACCTCAATCATTCCAGAGAACACAGCTCTTCCACTGCTCCACAGCTCAATGCTGGGGGGCTCTATTACCTCCTCATTCCTCTAACTGAAATAATGGATGTTGCTCCATCCAAGACTTTTGTAATGACTTGGGGAGTTGGGGATGGGCTGGGGTGGTTATCATCCAACACCCGAACTAGCTAACGCACTTGTTGCTGTATGCAATCAAATTCTCAGAGCAATTCTCCTCCAAAATCTAGTAGAAAGCCTTCTTCCCTGGAGAGTAGAGACACTTACTCCAACAAAAGCAGCATGAACTCTTTTTAATTCCCTTGATTTCAGAAGAAACAACGATTGGGTGGGTGTCCCAATACTTTTGTCCCAATAACTTTTTGACATAATGTGAATGCGGCGGTTGTTTTTCACATTGTATGCGAATTTCATGATGAACGGACCAATAGAAATGCTCCAAAATGACTTGGAATAACATATTTTCCCATTGACTTCCATTGAAAGTTAAGCTGGTTTTTCCACTGTCCTGCACAATTTGATTAATGACCTTCTTTACCCATTTAAACCGGACCAGTCTGTTGTTGAGAACTCCTGTCCCATTCATTTGTCCAATCTCTCACCTATTAAAACCCAGCTCAACAGCGCTAATGGTGCTCATTGGTCAGCTGAATATGGAATTGGTCGAGTTAGCACTGTCCCTAACTTCTCCCCCAGCAGAAGAGGTGTGTATGCGTGCGAGCTCTGGACTTTTGTGCCCGTGGTCAGCTTATTCTTGTAAAAGAAAAGTGCTTTACCAGCAGCATTATTGCTCAAACCAATGAGCAAAACAGGACAAAGACAAAGGAGGTCACTGTTTGCAGCGCTAATACAGC